>NW_010542872.1:5302-63225 GCF_000687285.1 Phaethon lepturus
TGAACTCGATCCTGAGGATACCACAAAAAAGGAGTAAATAGACAAAGCATTTGATGTGTATTGTTACTTTATAACGTCTTGTAAAAGCAAATTTTTCATGACTTGGGGAAGTTGTAAAGCTTCAACAAAGGTTTTAGCAGTGTCAGTGTTTGCAGTTCAAAGTCCAGGGACTTGTACTCCTTAATCACTTAAGTGCTTTTGAAAACTCCACTCTGAGTTTCTGAGTGTGTACTTAACATCTTATCTTTTCTGATGGCGGGGTTAGGAGAAAATCTATATAAGGAATCTCCAAAATTACTATTGATTCATCAAAAAAGTGCAGTGAGTTGGTGAGATACAAGTCAGCAGTTAGGTTTGGAAATGCTATTAAGAACAGGTAATGAGACTTCAACATTACATGTTTAAGGAAAAAATTACCTGTATGAGTACTAAAGCAGAAATAATTAGGTTATTTGCAATGCCGTATCTTATGTCTAGAGCAATTTTATTAAAACTGAATGGTATTTTGAAGGTATTGCAAAAGGTATTTTCCTTCAGTTTATTGCACATTTTAATCTAAAGCTGCTTCAGTGCACTTCATTTACAAACAGTTCAGTTTGAGTAATTCTGAAGAAATTAGATTAATTTTGTAAGAAGTCAAAAATCTTTGTGTTATATCTCTCTTATGTTAAACCTCTTGAGTGGCGGGAGTGGGAACAGTACAGCATTGACTTTGGATATGGTAATACAGTAAAAAGAAAAGTAGACTGTATAAACTGTGGAACTTTAGGGCTTGTTTAGAGTAGCTGGTAAATATAAAATGTTTGTTTGTAGTCCAGAACAGGTAAAATGTAGCTCACTGTCCGGTTGTGTTCTCTGTATCTGCACACAACATATAAAAGGCTGAATGCCTCCTTCTGACCAGGCTTCTTGGAGAGGGACAAAAGGTTTGTGACAACAGGAGGAGCGCAGGCCTGATCATTTACTTGTAGGTGGTAGTCCCAGTTTGTGTTTTTGCTTGTGGTTAATCTTAATTCCATTGAACATTTAATTCTGTCCTTGTGTTTGAATTATACCCTTGATGTTTCATGTAGCAGTATCAGGAAGGCTAGGAGGCTCTTTCATATTTGTTGACAGGAGTGGTGGAATTTCTTCAGTGTCAGTGAAAGGATGTGGTAGTAGTATTCTTGGGAAAGGAGAGAAAGAATCTGCACACTTAGCTCATCACGCCCAAACTTTGGGAACAATTGTCAACATAAAGAATGAGAATTACCTGAGTTTGATCACCATTTCTGTGTCATTCTTCTCGCAAAAAACGTGGGAACACAATACCTTGTGAAATTCCATTTTAACACAGCTAGTGTACTGTAGTGGGAGTAATGTGGTAAGGAAGGTAGAAATTTTATTGGGACTTTCATGGAGTTAGGTTCATAGATGTCTGTTTGGCATTATTTCTAGGAACAGATACAGTTAATTCTTGTCAAGCTGTGAGTAATGTACTGTCATGCACCCTTGTATCGACTGTAGTTTGGACCAAGGGAAAAAGCTGTCTGTCTTTACTCAGCTTTTTATATTCTGTTTAAAGGAAAGGTGACATAGGCTGTTAGATGCAACCAGCCCTACTTTCAGCTGCTGCTGTTTTTAATATAAATGCTTCTAACATAACCCTGTGCTCACATTTTTTTTTATAACTGTGATGCAATTAACTACTACTGTTTAAGTCCTTGCTGTGGCAAGTGTTTTTGACAGTAAATATTACCTTAACACATGTACTGTTGAAGATCATCTTTCACTTGTCTTTAATCTTTAGCTTTGAGAATATAATTGTGGGTCGTTGCTGAGGAAACTTCTTTTTATATATTACAGAATGACAACAGTGAAAGACGTCGCCATGATCATAGTGAGCGCAGAAGAAACGACAATCCTGAGTCTGAGACCAATGGGCAGCCACAAAGCATTCAGCAAGTGGTGGAACAAGACGAAGAAGAAGATGAGGAGCTGACACTGAAATATGGAGCAAAACATGTGATTATGTTGTTTGTACCTGTCACACTTTGCATGGTGGTCGTTGTTGCAACCATCAAGTCTGTCAGCTTTTATACGCGCAAGGATGGACAGCTGTATGTATCAATTTTTTTCCCTATCTTTTCAATGGACTCACTTAGATAATTTTCTTTAATCTCCCTTTCTTCAGGGGTCTAAGTCAAGTAGTGAATTCCCTTTTCCTCTCCACCAGCCCAAAGGTAGTTTTAGTTTATTCCTTCCAGAAACCATACTCTAGATTTGTGGGATTATTGGCATTTGCTCTCTGTGTGGTGACCGGTTAGGTAATATCTTGGTTGTTACTGCTTGATTCAAATCCTAGTTCTTACTTTAATACTTCATCATGCCTTTTGGTATTTATAAAATAAACTGAGCCAAAGCCAGTTCAGTTGTATGCTGCTAGAATGCAAAGATTTTGGAAAAGGAAACAACAAACTACTCATTTAAATGAAGTAGCATATATGCCAAGTTCTGGTTTGCCTGTGCTGTTAAAGAAATTCAAATGCAACAGGTAAGACAGCTTTATGAGGTTCACTTCTGTTGCCGTTATAAAAACTTTCCTGGCAGGTTTCCTGTATAGAATTTTTTTTTTTTGGCAAAATATTAATGTTGCCCAAAAAAAAGTAATTTCAGAGAAAGCTGACTTGAGTGAAAGGAAAGAACACAGAGCCTGTCAGAACCTGCAGCAAATCAGTCTAAATGTTCCACTGTGAAAACGTTTAGACAAAATGATTCAAAGTGTGTTTGGCTTTGAAATGTTTGTATAATATAATACAAGCATGTCATAAAATGTTTCAATAAAACACAGAGTCCTTTTTCACTTATCAAAGTTGCTGATCAAAGAATTCTTTTTCTTGAGTTTTTATTTATGGTGTTTCCTTCCCCCTCTCCTGTTCCCCATAAAGAAGTAGGGTTTCCCCTCCCCCCCCAGGTCATTGTATTTCTTTAAGAAAAAGAGAGTTGAGCCCATACATTGTTTTCTTGAAATCACTGGAGAACCTTTCACTGTAAATCCACTAGATGGTATGCTTATAAAGGTCTAGCTGCAGTAATAGTCTAATGATTCATAGCATGTGGAGTTCTGGTTTTTGTTTGTTTTACAAAGTAGAAAATAGTAGTAATATAAGAATGTAGGAAAGAAAAGTCTTTTAAGGAAATTTTTTTTATTAAAGTTTGCCTAATATGATACTACACCGCCTTTCAAATTTTGCCAAAGTATAAAATAGCTGTTACTTTTACAGCTCTGAATTGAAAGATTACTGCAATTTCATTTGATGTTGACCTCACATATCAGAAACATCTGTATGTTCAGTGGCATTTCAGTTGACTCTTTGTTGTTGTAGCATCTACACTCCTTTCACAGAAGAGACAGAGACAGTAGGACAGAGAGCCCTGAATTCAATTCTCAATGCCGCTATCATGATCAGCGTTATCATTGTCATGACCATACTCCTGGTTGTGCTTTACAAATACAGGTGCTACAAGGTGAGTATAAATATAATTGGCTTGAGTAATTGTGCTACTTTTATTTATTAGTACAGATTATCAAGAATGGAACAAAATGAAGGGTTATCAAGGATGAGTTAGCAAAAGTAGCAGAATTGGTGATTCAATTCACTGTTTCAATTTTGTGGCTTCTGTTTCTTTGACACAATGGAGGGGCAAAGGCCCAGTGCTAACACGGCTGGCTGTTTTGTCAGTTAGAATTAGGGTGGCATTGCTTCCTATTCCGGTGAAATGTACCATGTACCGAAATCATCCTGTGGTTAAGAACTACAAAGTACAGACCTGGTCCTACAATTTGAAAGCTATTCAGGACTTCAGGGGCTTCTCAAGGGCTCCCCTCTCCTCCACCCTGCCCCCAATATAGAAGTCCCCCGACACTGTGATGTGTGCGTGGTTGTACACACCAGGCAATATCCTTATAACAAACACAGAGACTCTAAGGCTCTTTTGTGAAAGACTTCAATCATATAATGATGTAATCTAGGCAAGTCCAGGCTTAGCATAAATAATTGCAATGTCACTTGCCTGGCAGGAGTTGTTCATGAAAATTCCTGGTTGTATTTTAGTCTTAAGGACCTATTTGACAAGGCTTGGAATGGTAAAACTTCCCAGTGTGCAGCCAGAACCTTGAATCCGTTTCGTAGTTGTAAAACAGTCTGTGAGATCCGTGCACTGGCACAAAGCATTGCTCCACTTTATTTTTGGTCTTCATGGCTGTGAGTGAAACCCCTTTACAAAGTATCTGTGGAGTGACTGGGGAAATGATTTCTGCCTGAATCTGCATGCAGCTTGGAATAGTGTTTTTTAAAGTGTGGACCTTCTCTTTTATCACAGTGTGGTGTTAAATCTGAACTGACAAAGTTTTCTTTTTAAACTGTCAATTCCGTTCATTCTAATGAAGTCAAATAACTGATCTACTTCAGCTAGGTTCCTTTGCAGCCAGTTCTCCAGTCACTTCTCCTCAGGTGCTGAAGGCATCAAATAGTTTTTACTAAGCTTTTCACATTTCTGGTTTCCCTCTTGACCTTAAAAAGCACTGCATGTTCTCCTTACAAAAATAATTGTTGTACTAAAAAATTAGAATGATTAGACAGCAGAAATTTCCTGTTGTCCTATTTTATGCTAATTAAAGAAGTAACTAATTTTGTGTTTTTAGAATTGCTAACAGAGTATTTCTATGCTGCTATACCAGAATGCTATAAAATGTAGTTACCTGTCCAATGAATTCTATTTTACATGTAGTTCTATATGTAGTCTATATTATAATGAAAGAATGTTAGTCCTCCAACTGGTAGTGGTAATTTGCGTATCTTCACAAAATTTTTATCTGAAAACTCCTTTGAAGAAAGGAAATGCTATTTCAGCTTTACTGCTGTTAGTTTCCTGTGTTTCTCCTGTAAATGAGCAGCATGGTTCCAAGTCTAACCAGAAACAGCATCTTTGAAGGTGATTCTATTTGACTAGCTTTTCTTTATAATGTATTTTATTATTCTCTGCAGTTTTCATTGCTTTAGTCTGCTTAACCAAAATCTGGCTGCTGTAGCTCATTTTAATTCTCTGCATTCTGTAATCCTTAGCTTTTATTCAAGTTGTAGCAGGCAAAGACGACTCTGTACCAGTGATCAATTAGTGTTGAAGCTGTTGTCAAATGAAGAATGAAAACTCTTTAATTAAGACAACAAACCTGTTATGGTATGCTGCTAGGAAAATGCTGGCCAAAACTTAGAAGAAATACTTTGGAAAAATCACTTGTATGAAAAGAGGCCAGTGATCTGGAAGATGGTATAGCGAATGAGATACATACTCATGATATAAAACAAACATCTGTGTGTAAAATGCCAACTTACACCAACTATTGAAACTACCCCCTTTAGTACTGTTGGCAGTAGTTATACAAAGTGCATGCAAACATTTGCTGGACTATGGCCTTGGTGTTGACATTGTGAGCATTTTACTCTTTACTAAAATGAAACATTAGTATTCACATTATTTTCTTAAGTGGTAAGAAAGTTTAAGAGCTTATACTACAAATAGAATAACTACAGGTAGAAGTCATGCTGTTATTAAAAGAAATGGCAGAGCTTGCTTTGCCATTTTCTTAAAATGGTTTCAACTAGTTTTACAGAGAAATAAAATTACTCTTTTAGGTTACTACTGAGATATATAGGTAGCTTTACAAGTTGTTTGAAAGTCGGATTCTGTTTCAGGTACCTATCAGTCTTCAGCTTTAATATGGTTCCTCTCCCCCCCCCATCAGAGGTGACAGTTTGATGGACTGAGACTTAGTCTGTGTGCATATGGGCTTGACTTTTAAATTCAGTTCTGCAAAATATTTTAAACTATAATATAACATGCACCATTCTTAAGTCTTTTTGAGAATACATTAACAAATATGGAAAGCCAATCTGTTAGATTAGCAAGTGAAATGACAGGTTTTATTACATTGAAGGTTAAATTTGAACCTGTTTTGAAAGAGAGAAAGTGTGAAGAAGGAGAATGAATGTTTCAAATACTGCTGAGAATTTTAAAAATGCTTATGAAAAATTAAGTATTAGACTAACTGTACTAAATTACTAACTGTAATAACTAGATTCTTAATTTGCTGGAAAGTCCTGGTTGCCTCATGTAACATGATTCTTTTAGTCTGTGTACATATGGGCTTGACTTTTAAATTAAATTTTGCAAAATATTGTAGAAACTGTAACATAGTATGTATTCTACTGCACATCTTTTAGAAAAAGAGAAATGTTTAGAAATTGTATTTCTAACCTAGTTTCTGAATACTTTGATCTGGTATACATATATAGCTAATTTAACTAGTTAATTTTCCACTGAGCATGTCTATGCAAAGCAGGATTTCTTAGGCAGCTTGAATTTCTAGGTTATTGCTTCTGACTGGTTATCTACTTGCAATGTTTGGTCTGGTTTTATATATAGGATTCTGTGCTATGAATTTGACAAATACATGTTTCATTCTGAATTCAGAGATTACCAAAGTTACAGGGCTTTTCAATCTTAATTTTTAATTTTGCACAGAAATATACAAGCATGCTGTGCACTTGCGTCAGTGCAAAGTCTGAGTGCCTGTCATTTCCAAGTTTAAATCTATGTGTGTCCCTGCTGAGTACAACCCTGAATTGTTTTTTGATAAACTGTTGGGCATGTATAACTGCTGTCGTATGAAAATTAGAGATTACGTGTATAGATGATGGATAGAGAATGTAGAAATCCTTACATAGTCATTCATTGATTACATGCTAATACTGAATTCCAGCAGATAAGCACTGAAGGTTTTCCTATGTTCCAGCATTTAGTTCTATAACTGTATTCTGAAAATTACTTGCAATCAGAGCAGTCTTTTTAATTGTGGAAAAAACGAATCGTATTTTCAATCTGTGTTAATGCTGGATGCTTCTGCGTTATAATGATACTGTTATCAAAATGACCTAAAAATACACAAACAGTAGTTTTCATTGTATAGAACCTCTATTGAAAGACCACAAAGCACTTAAAATTCATAAGTGTAAATTAAAATATAATAACGTGTATAGACTAAATATGAATTTAGCAACAGCCAAAGAAAGAGATCTGAATATAATTTTCTTGCTTTATTCAAAAGGGAAAATAGCCTTAAAGGCATTTTTAAGTAGATACTATGTTTAAAAGATAAAATCTTAAAAAAATCTGTATTGATAACTCTTTTTTTTTTTTCCCAGGTGATCCATGGTTGGCTTATAATTTCTTCTCTTTTGCTGCTTTTCTTTTTCTCATTCATCTACCTGGGGTAAGTGAACTAAAGCATTAATGTACCATTTTTCAACCACTTTATGTATGTATGTATTTCAGAACTAGCCCTTGAACCTTAAACAAGAATGACAGTAATGGGTAAGCTATTGCAATAAAATTTTTGGGTTTATATAGGTTCATAGAATACACATAAAAGAGAAAGAGATTTATGAGTTTATAGTGCATCTGATACTGTACTGGAGCTGTCCCTTACACATGCATCAAATTATGCATTTATTATTATTATTGATGATTATTCATCATTAGAATAATCTATCTTCCACAGGACAGGTTATTCTGTTAGTCTATCTTCTGATAACTTAATATTTCATAGCTGTATGACTTGAGGGCCATTGTTTACCACTGGTGGTGGGCTGTATATGCAAAGGCTGTTTGCATGGGAGTGGCTGAAAAGAATCTGCTCTCTCATCAAAATATATTCAGTGTTTTTCTTTTCAAATTTGGAAGCATGTCTTTATCCAGACATCAAGAAAAGTGGTACATAATACTCAGTATTCTCTAAAACGAGCAACCTGACTAGGGTTCGTAACTAGAGATATGCCATGAAATTCTTGTAGTGTGTATATTTTTTGTACCACTTGGTGACATATACACTTCTCTTTGAAGAAGCTTATTTAATTTGATCTCTAGGGGGAGAAAGTTGTGTTCCTTCAGTCACTAATTTTGCTAAAAGTCATCTGTGATGCCTTTTTTGGTTAATATTTTCTCTAGCCATAGTAACGACTTTTGAAATACAGGGCAATATTTTGAAGTACAGGCTGGGTGGAAGCAAGTTGCCAGGCTCACTTCCTTTGGGTTCGGGTTGGAGCTGGCACTTTTCCATGAGCATGTGTGACTAGAGGGACTGAAGACTTTCCTGACACTCTGCTTTCCTTCACCTGACCCTGCTGCCTCACAGCAGTGCTGGCATCCTTTTTCAGAGGTCTAGTGAGTGAGGAGGGAGTTGATAGACCAGTTAATACATGATAGCAGTAAGGGGCATCCTGTTAACACCGTACATCTCAAAGGCCAGCTAACAACTAGGGAAGACAAATTTCCTGGAGGAAAGTATCATGCAAATTATAAGGTTCTTGGTAGCTTCATGAATTGGCAGCGGCAGAATCTGCAAACATCCATCACAACTGTTGCTTCCCGGGATTAGTGGAAGTCACTTGTGACTTGATGACAACATATTTGTCTATTTTGGTGTATTAGTTATTGAGGGTCTTAATTTGTTTATAGTATTTGGTGTGGCAGAGTGACATGGTTCATCCAAAAAGAAAGCTTTTCACTTTAGTGTTTGTGGCGAAGAATAAAATAGAATAACCGTGTATATCTTACTTTGAAGTTAGCAAAGTGTTTCCATTCCACAGGAGGTAGGTAAGTAGAAGGAGATCTGTTTGCATGCCTTTAAAGATCCGTTATAACCTCACAAGTTCTTATTCTTCCGATTTTTAAAAATCGTGAACAAAATCAAAATGACTAGTTTTGCAGTAACGTCCCTTCCTGTCAGTTTCTGCTTTGATTGAGAAGGAAGTAGAACATTTACGAAAATTTTCAGAAAAGTGAAAGAGTTCATGTGAAGCAAACACTAGTAAAATTATCCCCTTTGCGAAGAATGGTTAAGTACTAATTGGAGATAGAATTTTACATTTGTGCCACTACATTGAATATGAAATTTTTTTTTAAATGTTGTGAAGCTTGCATCTGTAACTTGTTTCCGTTGTTTTAAGCAAATGCAGTCAATATTCTCTTCCATATTTTTTTTTAGTGAGGTTTTTAAGACTTATAACGTTGCCATGGACTACATTACAGTGGCACTCATGATCTGGAACTTCGGTGTTGTGGGAATGATTTGTATTCATTGGAAGGGTCCGCTTCGGCTCCAGCAGGCATATCTCATTATGATAAGCGCTCTCATGGCCTTGGTGTTCATTAAGTACCTTCCCGAATGGACTGCGTGGCTTATCCTGGCTGTTATTTCAGTGTATGGTAAGGTCTGGGGCAAGGCATAGTAAAAGATATTATGGTGGGAATTTCTTTTATTCCCTGACTGCTCATTTTCCGTTTGTCTGACTATACCTTAAAAAAAAGAAAAAGGGGGTGGGTGTCATCCACAGTAGCGGGTAAGGTGATTACAGACTTCAGAAATAAGATCATGATCTAAACCGAGATCAGTCCCCTGCAGCTAAGGGCTTTGTGTGGCCGTGTGATGCCATCTTCCTTCATGTTTTCTGGACTTTCTGGATTCTTTGGGGAGGAGAATTAAAGTAAGAGAGAGGAGGAGCTAAAAGACCTGTGTTGCCATTTTGATCTCTTCTATGAAGGTGGAGAGCTTTTGGTTTCTTTTTTTCACCAAGTTTCCAAAGGAAACTTTGGAAATGATTCTATGTTCAGAATTTAGGAGCTTGTTGTTTGGATACAGTCCCATACAGGTATAGATCTGCCCAACCTATGAATTGTTCAAATTTGTGGACATAGAAACAACACCCTGATCCATGCCTAATAATATAATGAGAAGGAAGTAAGGAAGGATTAAAGGCAGTTTTCATTGCTCAAAGTCATTTAACATTCAAAAGGATATAATTGTGAGATCTGTTTCCTTGATTTTTTTAAATAAAAATAAAATTCATTTGAATTATCGCATATTACGCTTTTTTAGAATGATGACTGAGAGGTACCTAGATGTAGTTTTTTCATAAAGCTTTAGAGGGCACTGGACACTTTTGGTAAGAAGATCACTCTATATCCCAGATACTGATTTAGTTCCCAGGCAAGACTAAAATCTAGTTACCTAGACATAATTAAAACATTACCGTATCCATGAAGATGTACTCATAATTTTTTTGGAAGCATGGAAGTGTGATGAATGTGTACTCTGAAAGTCACTGATAATGATAAAGATTGAGAACCTGTCCAGTTGTAGCAGTGCAGGGGTTAATAAGATGTGATTAGCTCTGGTAGGTCAGTGTACTCCTTGGGTGTCCTCTTCCTTCAGAGGGAGGAAAAATGTCCCTTGTGTGTATGCTCATGGATCTTAAAGAAACCTTCCCATCCCCCCTCTCCACTTCTACCCTTCCTATGACTGGAACAAATCTGAGTATTCCAAGTGTGCAGCCTTCATTCAGTGATTACAAAACAAAATTACTCTTTAGATCATATTCCAAGACCATAACTTGGTTGTTTTGAGTAAAGGGGAGGTAAGTTTCAAAGCTTGTGACCCCATGCTAAGAATTCTTTACTCGAGTGGGACCAGCAATGGTGCTAGGGCAGTTGGCTTAGGTACAGGACTGCTCTGTGCAACTTACAGCTCCTGACAAGTAAGATACTCCTTTTGGTCTCAGATTTTGTTTCAAATGAATTTAAAGATATACAGTGAGTGGATGACTTCGAAAGATAGTAGCAAGGTTAATATGTAAATGTTGCAGCTTTCTGTCCAAATATGCAAGACAAGGGAAAAGTAGCAGGATTTGGTTGTGGAGTTGCAAATTTCATTAACAAACCATCAACATTCAGGTGAGAAAGCAAATGGAGCACCTGCTGATCAGTTTTTCTTAATGCTGTGCTTTGATCTGTATGAGTAACTTGTGCAGTCATCCTATTTTGTAAATGATTGCTTTTCAGTTAATTTTTAATTGTTCATCCAGTTTCATATACTGTCCCATGAACAAGAATTGAGGGAAGCAACAAAAAGCTGCTTTTTTTTCTTACGCTAAATATGCTTTGAACACCTCTCAAATCTATGCAAACACAGCGTTTTTCAGCAAGGCTTAATAAACCTATTTTTTTTCCTCTTCACATGTACATTCACTTTCTTTCCTCTTTAAGTGAGAATAAATTGGCAGTCATGCCTACTTCATAAAAGTTATGTATGCCTCATTTACCTGTTGTCTTAAAATTTGATTTAGCATTAAACTTGGGTTAAGAAAGCAAGCTTGAGTATTTCTAAGATGTTAGTTGAATAGTGACTTCCGTGAATTACTTGCTTTCAATTTGCAAATCTGCATATACACACAGATACATCTGCAGTTACATAATATTTTCAGTGAGAAACATCACATTTTTTAAAATTTGTAATACATATTACAGTAATATGTAAAATAGGTTGCACAACTGAGAATATTAAAAGGTGTTCCTGTGGGATACTGCCTTGTGCCCATTGGCGCTCTCAGAAGTCTATGTTCAAGTTAGCATTTTACCCTATTACCAGTCTCTGCAAGTGTTACAGAAAAACTTTCTTAAAAGTATGTCTGCAGTGGTGTAAGATCTCTTTGCTCTTCCTTCCAGATTTGGTTGCTGTCCTGTGTCCTAAAGGTCCTCTTCGTATGCTAGTTGAAACAGCTCAAGAGAGAAATGAAACTCTCTTCCCAGCACTTATTTACTCCTGTAAGTATATTTCATGAAATACTTAAATTAAATACTTACAGTCACCTGGTCAGCTGAAGTGATTACTCTCATTTTTCTGTCTTTTAATGTGATGCTTGGCAGCTGGAATTCTGTTTACTTGGGCTGTAGTTTTCCTTTCCCTATTGACGCAAAAATGTGGAACATCATCTGGCTAAGATCTTGCAAGATAAAAACCAGAATGTTTTGTTATAAAATATGAACAGGAAGAATGGTAATACACCTTGTTTTGACCAAAGTAGTATGTCATTAGACTGTGAATCAAGCCTATTCAAAGGGAGTACTTGTTTTTAGAAAATATTTATCAGCTTTCAGTGCTTAACTTGTGTGTTACTGGAAAGAAAAGGAGAAATTGCTTAGAAGAGATTTGTTTACAGATCTATTTTCTCCTTTCTCCACAGCTTGTCGTCTTTTGATAATACTGTTTCTCCCTGCAGTTGTGAAAAATAACGTACTGAATGCAAATTGCTGTTAGGACCTGTGTATCAATTAGCATATAATTCCACTGTTTCTGAAGTTCCATGTTGCTAGTCGTAATCATAGGGATAAACAGTGAAATAGGTTAATCATAAATTATTATGCCTGTAAAGCAGCAAGTGTGGTGTAGACTGACTGGCTCCTTCAGGGACAAGTTTACAGTGGAGAGAAGAGGGGTTTCTTCAGCTGTCACTCTTGCTGTGTTTTACCAATACTGCTCATAGCTGCCTGTTGTTCTGTTTTGTGGGAGGAGAGGTGAATGTAGAGAAACCACAAACTTGAATTAAAATACACCATTTAAGTGTGACAACATTTCATTACCTCCGATTGGAGAATTCTTTGTTACAGTGGGGGCAGAGAACAATTAACTTTGCCGATACTGCCTCTAAATTGAAGTTACCTCAATACTAGTTTTAATAAACCTTTTTACTTGCAGATAAAAGAACTGATTAATGGAAAAAAGTAAAGAAATAGTTGATTCGGATTTTCAGAGTGGGCCTCATATATAGAAGTAATTTCCCTGGCAACAGCTGTTGCAATTTTTTTCAACATCTAGTAAGAATAAAACTTTTATTCACCAAATTCTGTAAATGCATGTTGTAGCTGGTACTGGCTGTGTTCCAGATATTACTGTGCTTTAATGAGAGTAAAATTGCCTGTTGCAAAAGATAGTTGTATCAAAAAAAAAAAAAAAGAAAAAGAAAAAAGAATGGATTGGTGCCAGCACTATCTCAGAATTGCATACATCTGAGGATGTGATTAGCTATACTGTTTTGTTGGGTTTTTTTAATAGCAACAATGATATGGCTAGTGAACATGGCTGAAGAAGATCCAGAAGCCCAACGGAAAGCTTCCAAAAACTCCACTTATGATAAACAAGGTGAGTTTTTCTTCGGCAAGCCTTTATAGTTGTCATTTTATTGGAATACTTGTTTATGGACACTTGGTTTTTTTTTAGCTTTTTAAGTGTCCTGGTGCTGTAGAAGAGTGAAAGCATGGAGGTCTTATTAGGAATGATGAATCTGTCAAGACTTCAAAAATTCCTCACTTACTGTGCAGTTAATGTAATTGCATTCATTTTTCTGGGATGCAAGATGTTGGTGGTGAAATGACTCTCAATAGACAACTATTGACTGAGCTCAATCACTTGTCAAATTGGGATGATATACTATGATGCTAACTCATTTATATTTGTGTTAAAAAGAAATGTGTCTAGCCCTTTTGGCTGTGCAGCTAGTGTTTAAAAACTTGGGGTTTGTTTGTTTACATGTATTATTAAAGCGGAGCAGAATTTCTGAATTTAACATGCTTCAAGGGGTGTATGTATAAGTAACTTTCAGTAAAGTTTTCTATTTTACTGGAAAATTAAGCAGTCGATAGTGACTAAAGAAGCTAATGAAATATTAGATGATAGTTATTCCTTAAACTGTGATCTTTAAATTAAGTCACCACAGAGCTTCCACTCTGTTATATTGAAGTACTCCTGAATACTAGGACTTGAGTGCAACATGTAGGTGCTATGACTGCAGAGTGCACATTGACTCCTGATTGTTTAAGTAAGTGTTAAAATCTGAAGTGAGAATGTCTTGTAATGGTGTGTGTCAATGTTAGGTTTTGCTAAATATTACAGAATACCTGGTTTTTTCCCCTCATCCTTCTGTGATCTTACATGTGGAGAGATTGTCATGTTTTAGAAGGCAAGTTTTTGAAGGAGATCTTAAATGCCTTTCTTCCTTTGAGCTCCGGCAAACCAGACTCAGAATGAAGATGCTGAAGCGGATGACGGTGGCTTTAGTCAGGAATGGCAGCAACAAAGGGACAATAGAATAGGACCCATTGAATCAACACCTGAATCCCGTGCTGCTGTTCAGGCTTTACCCAGTAACTCTCAAACCAGTGAAGACCCCGAAGAACGTGAGTATGGAGTACTGTGCCTGAAAGACTTAGTAATATCTGAAGCTAGTTAGTCTTAGTCTTAGTCATCCTGACTGCACAGATACAGTATGCTATGAGCTAATAGCAAGCTGAAGTGCTGCTTTTGTTCATGATCTATACTGACGTGCCCCTTTGAAATAGATGAAGTTGATTTTTGGTAGCTTTTGGTTTTGCTGCAGGAGTGAGTAATATTGGCCAAACTGAGCTTCAGTTTGATACATAAACTCAAAACTTCAATAGCACAAGCTGCTTTCAGACCATTATACAGTCAGTTCCATTAGCTTCTGTCTTTGTCAGGCAGTGTTCTGCTGTATATCATCTCTTTTGGGTTTTAGGCCCTGTAAATGCAGTCATTAACTTTTTTTGCCTCAAGATTAAACTACTCTGCATGAAGCAATGTTTAAAACCTAATTGGAGGCTGAAATGAATGCAGAATGCCATGGGCTTGTGTATTTTTCTCCAGCATCTTGCTGAGGTACAGTATCTTTGGAGAGCACATGACATCAATACTCAGATACCTGTTTTAATAGACTCATGATTTCCATTTGGAGCTGGTATTAGATTTGCAAAGCTCTAAATAAATTAGGGTCTGCTTGTCTAATAAACTGCTCTCCACATGAGATGCTGCCATATTTAGCAGGTGCAACGGCTTCCTTTGATTCTCAGGTGCTCCTCTGATTAAAAATAGAGACTTCTACTTTAAGAAAAATTTTGAATTTACTTTGTCCCCAAAATTCCAAATTCAGAGTGTGTTGCAAATCCATTTTAATTTCTAGAGCTTAGAAAAATAACATTAAGATGCAAAAAATTTTAGGAATTGGGCTATTTTAGTTAGCTGACTGGTTAACTAAAATTCTTGTCTAGCCAGATGAAAAATTTTTTCCTTCCTGTATTTCTACAGCGAATAGTAATGACAGATGCGCAGTGATCCAGTCAGACTTGTCAGCCAGCATTAGCTTACTAGAAGCTTGGAGCAGCGTATTAGAAATTTGGGGAGTTTGCTTGTGTGGAAAGAGTTATCTAGCAGTTGCCTTTGCTTTTATTGTTCTGTCACACTGAAAACAAGCATCCGAGTTTTGTTTCAGCAGTTAAAGAGTGTTTTAGTGCTTAAGAGCTTTTCATGAATGCAGTGTTCCAGACCATATATTGGAGGCCTGCTGAAAGAGAGTAGGGTTGCCTTTTTTCTTTTTTTCCTTTCTCCCTTTTTTTTTTCCCCTCCTTTTTTCCTTTCTGTTTTTTCCTCAGTGATCATTCAGGCATACACCTCTGTTTTGATGCTCTGGGTTCCTGTTAGAACTCTAAAGTGAATTTTGGGCTGGACTGTAATCAAGTAACAAAGTAAACAGCTGGTGACCTGATGCTGGCCTCTCTGACTTAATATCTTGGACTAAAAGATCAGAAAGTGAACTCGCATTCAGGAGATCTTCATTATTTCACTCGCAGAAATAATTGAGTATTATGCTCCCAGACTGGGAGTTAAGGTGGTAATTACTATTTAAAGGAATAAGATGTTAACTCATTAATTTTCCTAAACCTCACATCTTGGACTAAATATGTCAGGCTTTTGTCACTGTGATATGCTCTGTAATTACACACAAGTGCTTTTTAGAACTACCTTAGAATTCTGTAGGAAAATTGGGAGGGCAGTGGAATATTTTGCTGGGTATAGGTTTCTAACTGGCCACCTGCAAGCGACTTACTTGTTTTCCCCCTCCCTCAGCCAGCTTAAAGGAATTTTACTTCAATATTCTGTTGAATATGACATGGCAACCAAAAGTGAACACCCCCACAACAAATATAATTATAAATATCTGAGTTTGAATATACTGCATTTGTGTGTACAGGAGACTAGGAATATAGAAAAATTCTAATTGTAGGATGAATTGAGTGGTGTAATGTTCCTAAGCCGTCTTGTTTCACAAGAGTTTATCACTTGATTCAGGAGTGGTATTAGTTTTGAAAATAAAATGTTGTTCTTAGCAAGTCCTGTTGATACTTAATATAAACCTGTATTATTCTCTGACATTTACTGATATGTAATACTAGTAGACTGTCTGATACTTAATGCTGCCATATATTCACTTTTGCAGGAGGAGTAAAGCTAGGTTTGGGAGACTTCATTTTCTACAGCGTCCTTGTTGGCAAAGCCTCTGCAACAGCAAGCGGGGACTGGAATACAACTTTAGCGTGTTTTGTAGCCATATTAATTGTGAGTATAATGTGATATAGGGATAATTTCTATTGTTAGAAATAGATAGAAATAGATAATAGGGATAGTTTCTGTTGTTTATCAGGGACAAAGTCATAACTGCTACATTTTTTCCTTTGGAATTTGTTTATTTGGTGGCCTGACTGAATACTGATGAGGGCTTCAGCTGTGATTTTCATTGGCTGTACATCCATCACTTATGCCTTTAGTTTAGGAACGCGTTAATGGTATCTTGTATTTCTGTGGTGTTAGTGTTTTTTTATATATATATATAAAAAATCTTTTGCTTGTCAGAGTTCCCTAATTTCTCCTTATGTTTTTGTTTGGTTTGTGTTTTTTTTTTTCTTCCTCTCAGGGTCTGTGCCTTACACTTCTGCTTCTTGCCATCTTTAAGAAGGCCTTACCAGCGCTTCCAATCTCCATAACCTTTGGGCTAGTTTTTTACTTTGCTACAGACAACTTGGTGCAACCTTTTATGGACCAGCTAGCATTCCATCAATTTTATATCTAGCACACTTGATGCTGGTATTCTATGGATATTTGTAGCAAATCTGGGAGGAGGAGAAATGTTTTTCCCTCAGTTCTCAAGTGAGACTGAAGTTTAATACTCAAGATTCCAAGCCTGAATCATTACAACTTCCTCTGATGTTTTGGTGTTTTGGGTTTTTTTCTTTTTTTTCCGAGACAACTGCTGCACTGGGCACCATATGAATTTTCCTCTGTGAAAGTGGCTTCTTCCTGACAGCCGGTCTAAACTGGGTGCTGTTATATCAGAGGTAATCTGATATACGTATCTCTGGTAAGGACTACCTGTGTGAAAATTGCTAATGCTTCCACCAGCAATGTGATCTCTTACCACAGGTTGATTATTTTCACAGCATTAAGGGTGCTCAGGACTTCCTTGATGTTAACAGAGGAAGCTGACAAATCACATGGAACTTGTCCCTGTAACTGCTTGAAGAGACAGAACCCAATTCAGACTTCTTCAGCAGTGATCTTTTGACAGCAGAGTCCTGACTCTGCTTTGTGTAACGAGAAAGGACTTTGTAGCCACTTGACGAAGGGAGAAAGTACTGTCACTCTAAGAGTGCTCCACCACTTCATAGCCTCTGTGCCTGAGTGTGCTTCATTTTAGTAAATTTAAAAGCTTCCACCACCACCACCCCTACTAGAACTAGGAGCCTCTTCTCAGTTTTAATACTTTGTATCCTCAAGCATGGAGTGCACCTTCTGTACATCTGCTCCAGTTTATGTAGCTACTTAGACTTGGACTGAATTGTTTGGCATTAGTGGATCATAAGGTCCTAATCTGGATCTTAGATTCTAAAAGGTTAATAAACTACATTAAAAAGCAATTTCAGGACTTAACTCATTGTGCTCTTGCAAATTATTTTGCTAGAACACCATTTTAAACGCTGTGTTTGAGAATAGTCACTAACAACACGGACTGCATTGTTGGTATATGTACCTTTTATTGAAACTCTTATGAAATAAGTAGACATTTGCAACAATCCCAGAAGGAGTTTAGTTTGCCAGGTCTAGAAGCCAAAGTGCTATTAACAGCACTTTAATGTGTCACTGAAATTTTTCTCTACAAAAATGTGGTTTACAGTTCTGTTGACTTGAAGTATTGGTCACTCAACCGTCTTAACACCTCAGGTTGGGCAGGGATTTTTTTTTTTCATGCGATATTTTTATTGGTGAGGATACTTAAGTTAGGTGAAACATTACTTCATGTTACCAAGGAGCAAAATTTGTGGCCCTCTTCACTTTAATTACCTCTCCAGTGAGGAACAGAAGACTGGACAAATGAAAGGCAACTCAAAATCACTGAAAAGAAGATATGAGATTTTGAACTTGTTACAAGAAAAGGAATCTGTTCAAACTTCAAAACCTGCTAAACTGGGGTTTTTTTCTTCATTTGAAAGAACTCATTTATGAATAATTGCTTGGAAATGAGACTTGTGTGAGATGAAGTTGTTTTTGCCGTAGGCTGTTACTCTGTACAAGTAATTTTTTTTTTCCTGAGGGAGGTGTAGGGAGTGGATACTATTGATGGGCATTCCATTTTACTTGCATCTTGATACTGGAGTCCTTGCCAGGTAGAACAACTGTCAAAATCCTGATGCAAACTCCTTTTACCCTTTTTCTGGGGCTTTGTTTCAGTGCCTATAGATTCAAAGGACTGAGACATCACAGATGCTCACTAACCATTGCCCAAGTAAGGGAAGAAAGGCTGTGATGTATGAATCTGCTTTAAAACCAAGAAAGGCTTACTTTGTGATTGTCCTTGGAAATGTCTGTCTCTTCCAGTATGACTTGCTAATTGTAGTGTTAGCATTTACATTTACATAAGGTATATCATCTTGTCTCCTCTAAAGTACTTTTATTCATCTCATTTATGTGCTGATTCGTCGTGGATAGCATTAATAAAGTAACCATATCAAAGTTGCTTACACTGACTTTTCAAGTCAAACTTGCTTGTGTTTTCTAGCTTAAGTCACCGTTCCAGATTTTGCTGCAATGAAGCCTGACTTAAAAGAGGTTTTCTTTTTTTTTTTACAAGACTTTGAAGGTTTCTTATGCTATTGTAACTTGTCCCTTTCCTGAGAATTATATCTAAGAAAGTTCCCTTGTGTGTTTTATTGGGCATCCTAACTGTTGTTTCATTGTATAGAATAGGTTTGTGAAGAGTTGGCGTCACTAGCATCTGTTTGCCTATCTGAGCCGACTCTCAGTTAAGAATTGTTACTTAAATACAGCAGTCATCTTTATTGTTTGTTTTCTTGGCTTAAATATGCACCATGGGAGCACTAGCTCTGTTAAGAGTTTCTTTAGAATCTGTAGAAATACACAAAAGCCTTTCCGCATACTTGAATGGGTGTTAGACGTACAACCCAAGAAAGAGCTCAGAATCTTCAAACACTAATTTGCCAGTCTTCCACTCTCCAGAGCTGCTTCTGCTATCCTGAAGTTTTAATTTATGAGCTAGTGTGAAGTTACAGTGGTGGAGACTATAAAATTTCTGTTCACAGAAACTGTTCAAGTTTATGTATTTGAATCTCAAAATAAATTCAGAAGGGAAATCTTTTCAAGCCCAGGCCAATACACGTTAAAGTATGCTGCTTATTACCAGGTCTTATATACACCTTCAAAAACCAGGATGAAGTTTTCTAGATTTACCCTCTTATGCCAAGTCATGGTAGCTTGTGTTCAAAATGAGATCCTGCAACTAAAGATCATCTCAGTACTTGATGTCCATAATGTTCCGTTGGGAATAGTTTTTGCTTGCGTTTGGGTTGTTACTACGTAAGCATGAAGGTTGTGTCACTTTTCTCTCCTTCATCCTTAAAACACCAACATTGAGACTGTTTCAGCTTGGTTAGCTTGGTATATCTGAAAGACTTCTGATATGTAGTCTGCATTTTTGAGAGAGTTTTTGTTATTAAGTTATTTTTGTGCCCAGGCAGGCTGACTGATAACTGTTGTGTGACTGTTTCAGTAGTCATTTCTCTCTCCTTTAAGCTTCCATCAATGATTAGTCTCCTTCTTTGGCTAAGCTTGAAATAAATATATTAGAAAACGTAATACTGAGTTACAGGTTTACCTAAAACCCAGCCACTTTCATGTCTCCTTTATTTGTGTTGAGGGATGTAATCCAGAGCAAAAAGACTTCTAACAGCGAAGGTGTATGACGCTGTCATATCTATGTATGGCTGTTATGGTGGCACTCAAATTCAGATGTCATCTGTGTGAGATGAGTCTTGAAGGTACGCACCTGTTATTGCAGCACATTCAGAATAATTCTGACTGAGCAAATGGTGACTTCTTCGAGCCAAATAATCAAGGGCTGGGCTCCACTAAAAATATCTGTTATCAAGGTCCAAAGCAGACCCTGACTATTTCAGGCATATGAGACTGGTGCTTCTTGGATATATAGATATACATCTGTACCTATAGAGATGTGGATATATATTATAATGCACCTTGGGCCTGTATGAGACAGCTGTTCTGCCATAAGTGCAGTCAAGAATTAAATATGCAGGGGAGTACCCTTGGGGTGGATGGTACTGTATGAAGAAACTTCTCAAAATGCTTTATTGGAAAAAAAATATTTTGGCAATGATGCTGTTGAAACGAGTTTAATAGACTGTGGAACATGTCTGCACTGTGATTGCATCTCACTGGTAACTTGGTCATTGGGAACGCTGAAACATGAACTATAATAGGATTCTTTTACACTCAAAGCATTTGCTGTTTTCTTTTTTACAAACACTGGTTTGTACATAATCTGAATTGAATGTGAATGTTTTTTAAACACCTTTCTGGTTCTTGATAAGATATGTTTTTAATAGATTATTGCAAATTTTCCTGTATTTGTCCAATTATTAAAATAAAAATTGCATGGAGCCTCAGTTGACTTGCCTTTACTATATTATTTTAAAGCCATCACTTAAAGCTGCTGGAGTCCTAAACACTATAGCTATTTCTAGTCAACATTTAATGAGTAAGATTCCTGTCTCAAGACACTTAAAGTAGCTGCTTTATTTCAGAGGAATAGCTTCAGACTGATTTCTGTAGAAGTACTTTCTTCTAAAAGATACTTTTTTTTGTTCATTTAAAGAGTTAGTCAAAGTCTGTTGCAAAAGCACCCATGAGGTATAATTAAGGTGTGAAAAAAAGCTATGAGATTACTCAAACGCCAGCTGGCACAATGAAGATCCATGTTACCCAGGAAGAATACATAGAATGCTCAGAAAGAAAACACTTCATGAACAGTAGTGTGTTTTGTTATTTTGGTGTTGATTTCATATCAATATGATTGAAAAAGAGCTTTTCCCTAGCAGCACTTTTTTTAGTGTTTTGGAGAAGTATTCACTGCAAAGTTAAAATTTATCGGTGCTGACTGACTGCTATTGAAGATGTTTCTTTTGGGGGATTGGCTTGTGTCTGCATGGAAGACCTAAAGATCCATCCTGACAAGTAGAAAGTCAAGCACAGGTGGTAGGAGGCCTGCATGGATGAGCAAGGAGCTCCTAACTGAACTCAAACAGGAAGTGTAGAAACGGTGGAAGCAGGGGGAGATGACCCAAAGGGAGCATAGAATTGCTTTGTGATCTTGGAGGCAAAGGATTAGGAAAGCCAAGGCCCCTCTGTAGTTGAATCTGGCAAGGGATGTGAAGGGCAAGAAGAAAGGTTTCTACAACTATATAAGAGCAAAAGGAAGATGAGGGCAAAAAGATGCTCCCAACCCCCATTGAATCGGGTGGGGGAACTTGTGACAAAGGACATGGAGAAGGCTGAAGTACTTGATGTCTTCCTTGCCTCAGTCTTCATTGGTAAGACTGGCCTTAAGGAATCCCATACGCCTGAGACCAGAGGGGAAGTCTGGAAAGAGGTAGACTTGCCTTCAGTGGAAGAGGCCAGGCTAAGGAGCATACAAATTGGTTGTATTTAAGTCTATGAGGCATGACAGGTTGCACCTGTGAGTGCTGAGGGAACTGGCTGATGTCATTGTGAGGCCACTCTCAATTGTTTTTGAATGGTCATGGCAGTTGGGAGAGGTTCCTGAAGACTGGAAGAGAGCAAATTTCACTCCTATCCTCAAGAAGAGAAAGAAGGAACTACTGGGAAGCTACAGGCCTGTCAGCTTCACCTCAGTCCCTGGGAACCTGACAGAGAAAATCATCCTGGAAAGCACTTCCAAGCACATGAAGTACAAGAGGATGGTTTGAGTAGTTAACGTGGATTTACAAAGGGGAAACCCATGTTTAACCAATGTCATTGCCTTCAACAATGAGGTGACCAATTTACTGGATGAGAGGAAGGCAGTTGATGCCATTTACTTCAACTTTGTAAAGCTTTTCACAGTTTCCCATAACATCATGATGGAGAAGCAGACAAAATATGGGTTAATAGCGGATAGTGAGATGGACTGAAAACTGGCATAATGCCCAGGCCCAGAGGATTGTGATCAGTACCACAAAGTCCAGTTGGAGGTAAGTTGCTAGTGGTATACCCAAGGGCTCAATACTCGGATCAATACTGTTCAACATCTTCATTAATGATCTGGATGACAGAATGCACACTCAGCAAGTTTGCTGATGATAAAAAATGGAAGGAGTTGATAGCAGTTGATAGATAGATAACAGACCAGATGGCTGTGCTGCCATTTAGAAGAACCTCAACAAGGCAGAAAGGGAATCTCATGAAGTTCAACAAGGGGAAATGCAAAACCCTGCATCTGGGGAAGAGTAACCCCAGGCAGTAGTACATGCTGTGGTCTGACCAGTTGGAAAGCAGCTCTGCAGAGAAGGACCTTGGGGTCCTGGTAGACCTCAAGCTGACCATGAGCCAGCAATGCCCCCTTACAGCAAAGGTGGCCAGCAGCATGCTGGGCTGCATCAGGAGTGTTGCCAGCAGGTTGAGAGAAGTGATCCTTCCTCTCTGCTCAGCACTGGCTAGGCCACATGTGGACTGCTGTGTCCAGTTCTGGGCTCCCCAGTGCAAGGAAGACTGGGCTTACTGGAGTGAGTCCAGTGCAGGGCCACAGAAGTGTGCCAGAATATGTGGATTTCCTAATTCCAATCAAGTTCTGAGGTATGATATGGTGAAAAGTGTTAGGAATAGAAATAGTTTTTGGAACCAAGAGCTAAAACCTCCTCTAAAAGTGAGACTTAGGACTTAATTTGAGCTTCCATCTTAGTAATATTTTAGCTTACTGATGTTAAATAGTGAACTTAGAGATACAATTCTAATATTCTAATTTAATTACCCATTTTGTTTTCTTACTTCACTTTATTTTTAATGTAATCTTTTGGGGTTGGTAAAGAAGTTTATTTTATTGGCAGCATTGGCTCTCCTGGAGAATTCAGCTTGGTCTGTAGCAGTCACTGCTAGGTACTTCTAAATTACCAAGAAACCACAATTAAAGGTATGTTTAGGGCCGAATTGTGGTCTGTAAATATCAAGAATTTGTGAAGTCTATAAAGAAAAGAATGATCCTTCATTGACAGGAGCTAACAGAACTGTGTTTTTGGATAAGGAAACAGTCACTTCCTGAGTTTCATAACCTGAATTTGGTTCTCCCCTTTTTAAAGCCCCATTTGCTGCATGAAGGTGATTTCAGCGTGGCATCAAGAGACGCTGATGGATAGTACCAGTGTAATTGGACTAGATTTGCTTTTTCTTTGTTTTGAAATACGCTTTTAATCTAAACTGGCTGGAGTAATGAATAGACTTCTGTGTTCATACTAATTTTCTGATTTCAGTAGTTTTCGATAAGGGTTACCAGCTTTGATCTGGGTAGCGCTGCTGTCGGAATTAAGCATTGTACTTCTTACTGTTTTTATTGTACCAGTCAGCATGAACGTACTTGGAGAATGCCTCAGAGCACAGCTGGGTGTTCATCAGATGTAGTAGCTGCATATCCGATTGAATCGATGGTTTATTTAGCCATCCTCAACAATAAAATACTAATCACTCATGCAATAGCATACTCAAATGAAGAAATGTCCTGCTACCATCTAGTTACTGGCAGACTTAAGGCCATGGGCACAAACTTAACCGGTACTGCTTGGTAATGAACTGTGTGACAAATTCTACTTCCAGTTGTTACCAATGAGGAAAGAATTAATTCAGACTTAAATGCAACAGAATACCTGTGGGTTTCAAGGGGGAGATTTGTAAGAAGATCAAAAATGGCTGGTGTTTGGCAGCACGGAGCAGCCGGAGGGCTGGTTAGTCCCTGGCGTGCCCCATTTCAGCAAGGGGGTTGATTGCTGTCTGGGGGCAAGAAACAAATGCTGCCGTGGAGCAAAAGTGAGCGATCAGTGCCTGTCCTGGTGTCTGCAGCCAGCTCCCAGCAATAATCACTTCTAAAACTGTAATCACAGCCACACGACAGCACTGTGCCTTTTTTTACTGCTTTCTATTCTTGGTGCTCGTAACAAGGGATTAAAGAGCATGATAAAAACACACTGAAAAAAAGTAGACTGTTACAAAATATGATTTCCTTTTGAAGGACTGTATTTAGTACATGATGACTCCTGTAGGGGAGGCATGTATGCATTTCCAGCCACTGCTAAGGTTTCAAAACTATTTTAAGAACAGCAGAACCTGGCTGTTGTCATAGTAGCAATAAACCTTTTAATCCCACTTCCTGTGGAGATGAAGCTGTTGTGTACTTAATCTGCTTAAAGATAGTCAAGGGTGTCTATGTGACAGGGAGCTAGGGATACAGCACTGAGAAGATGCTACGTGTTGCCCACAGAAAATGTAGTGCTTTTATCTATTTTGATGGTGTTTGATGAGGATTTTCTGAGGGACAGTTCTCATGACAATCTAGTAGGAGGACAGTCACCGGGAAGCTGGTCTTCATTTATACCACAATTTGTTATCATGGGTAAATGACACTGGTTCTGGATAGTTCTGGGCAAGGGTTTGCCCCAGTCATGAATCTCCCATAGTTTAAAAGCATCCTTTTTGAGGAGGTCTTTTCATCCTTGTTGCTTCCATTCTGAGGCTTCCCAAACTGCATTGGGTCATATTTATGTATTGCTGTTAAATATGTAGTCCCTGAAAAGTAAACGCAATTAAAAATCCCTTAAAATATTTGGATAATGCAGGGTGACTTATTCTTAAATGGACAATAGGTAATCAAGAGGAACCTGCAGAAAACTGACCAATTCTTCATCTGTTTTGGAGATCAGTTTAGATAGGTAGGGAGAATTTTAAATGGTATGTCAAAATAATCATTATAATAGAATTTGGCATGCTGAACCAAAAATGACATGAACATTTGTTCATGTGTATCTAGAACTAAGAGACCTTCCTTCTCACCACATCAAATTTCTCAGCAATTACTGTGATCTGCACCATTGCCAATTTATTTGGTGTAGTCTGGTTACAGGGTATTTTATCAGTCTTTATAAGCAACCTGTCACTGTTTGGTATTTACACTACCCAGTTGATTTCTTAACAAGAAATCAACCCAGTTTGGGGATAACTGTTAAAGGTATCAATTTTTCTTTACTGAGCTGTATTATGCTAAATGAATTCTTAAATGTTTTGATCTGACCGCTGAGTAAATGGAGGCTGAATGGAAAAAAGCACCTCTGTATTCATTTATACCTCTGTAGACACAATATTGAGGCATATTATTTTAATTTTTGTCAAGGATTTTGCTCATAATTTTAGGTGGGTATCCTTTTGGTGGAGCATTTTAGATCAAAACCTGTAAATCATGTAGTTTTACATCCAGCTCAAATCAAGTTCTGCCAAATTGCCTAAGGTATGATTAATACTTATAATAGTAGCTAAAATTAAATTTCCTGTTTTAATAAGAAAGCATATTTTATCAATAGCCTCTAAGCTGTGCAGGATGAGATCATCATTATGTCGATGTCTTACACAGTGCTGAGTGTTTTGACATGCGTAGCAATGGTGTTTGTCTTCTATTAAAAACAAATTGAACAGCTGGGTATAAATGTCTCCCACTTACAGGAATGGTCAGTGCCTCCAGGTGCTGCTTGATCTTTAGTGTTGTGTTTGGTTTTTTTCAAATGGTTTTACTATAATTATAGAGATGAGAGCTCTTTATGCCTAATCTTGTAATGAGTTTGTTTGCGTAATGCATTTACCCAAGTGGACTTCTAGGTGATGAAGCACGCAGCTTGCGCATGCTGCGCTGGCTGCTAGACATGCCGCTGGGGATAAACCAGGGATAAGTGAAAATGTTGTGAGAGAAAGCAGCGTGGAGAGTTCTAACGCTATCACTAGAGTTAGTGACACACTGAATGTATTTAAAACCAAAAATAATTAATTGTTGAAATAGTGACCATTGCCAGCTGGGAATGATAACCGTAATTGGCTGCTGTGAGACAGTAAAGTGCTGTCTCCCACTACAGTTCTGTGAACGTTGCATTGGGTTTTGGTGTCTGTGGCTGATAAATCTAGAAATGGATACAGCAATGTAAGTATGTGCCTGAGAAGATGAGGTACGTGGTTTGTAGCTTTACTGCTTACTCTGCAGGGTTTATACCAAGTGGTTTGTTTTGTCAGCCTGAGCAGTTATTTAAAAGCCATTCTTTTGGGGGTTTGCAGTTTCTTCTTCCCATTTAAAAGTCTGGGTTAGTGAATTGTCCCTCTTGTTCTGCTGAGAAAACCCCAGAGAGAGAGTGAGGTAGCTTACTGATTTAATCCATGTTCCCAGGACCCTTTTGAATTAAGCTGGAAACTGGAATGCCTGTGGTCTGCTTTCAGACGGGTAGTTAAAGGGTATGATGTTTGCATCTCCTCCTCAGACTCTCAGAGGTATGCACACAATGGGAAACCTGCATTTCTGGCTTGCGTGTGCCTCTGGGTGAGAGGAACGGTTGATTCTTTTTGGCTCGGAGACCTGTGAAGACGACAGAAGTATGTCTCACATGAACCATCCTCCGCTTGGCAGTCTCATACTGTCATTTGCTTCTAGTGCTAAAACCAGCGTAGCTGAGCATGGTATTGCAGTCAGATGCGGTAGCTGCCAGCCGTTATGGGAAAGCACCAGAACTTTCACTTCCACCTGTGCCACTTTCTACAATTTTCCTGCCATCCACAGAAGCAGGAGTGGGTGTTCCCAGTGGTTTCTCCCCTGTTTTGCTCTCAATTAGCTCTGCCTTTCCTGCTTTCATGTATCTCAAATCCATATGCATGAGGGGAAGGTTGAATAGAGGAAGAACACGCAGCAGAGGGCTGATGGATTTAGCAATCGTGTCTCTCAATGTAGCGTGTACTGTAGCGAGAGGTTTAACGCCAAGTTTTCCCGATTTAATATGGCTATGAAATGACCAGACAAACACCATTTGGCTGAGTGCATAGAAATTACTGGTGTTTTCACAACGACGATTGCACAGTTGGGCTCTTAATAATTACAGAAACATTCTTCCAGCTGAGCTGTCTTACCTAGAATGTGCAGAGGACCTGGGCATGACTGCAAAACAGTCCTAGAAGTATCTTGCCATGCAGTTTTCAATCCTTCTTCCAAAACCTGGTTCCTGGAGTCTGCGTTTTTTGAAATCAGCATCTTTTCTGGACACTTGTCTAAGTTTGGAACTTTTTTTTGGCCCCTTTATAACAAGGTGTCCAGAATGAAACATTATATTTCACCTCCAGTGGCGTGGAGGGAGGGAGAAGCTGAAGGTCCTTCAACCCCCTGTGGTGCAATGCCTCTATGTAATACAGCCTAGCAGTGCTTTATGTTGTGTCACAAATTTCTGTCTAACATGCTATTCCCCCAACCCTCCCAACACTGCTGTTTGCCGTGCGTCCTTGTGCACTGAATTCTTGTGGTTTGAGTTGTTTTTCTCAGGTACGCCATTCTGCATTTTTCCCTGATAAATTCACTCTTGGCGTTTGCCTCCAGTTCTTCTGCAACAGTGGAGTCCAGCATTGAATAAAGGTAAGAAGCTACAGTTCACGTTCATCGCTGTATCTCTCTAGCTCTCTAGTGATTTTTGCATCATTCTCCCACTGCAATTTTCATCAGCATGCTTTTAATTCCTGCTTCTTACTTCATCAAAGAATATTTTGAATCAAACCAAGCCTCGTAATGGTTCCCATCTTTCTTTGTTAGAAACTCTCTCATGCTACTCCTTGTTTTCATTTTACATTGTTATTTCAGTAGCGTCTCTTACCCAATTTCTGTTGCCAAGATTCTGTCTGTATCCAAGGCAACTTAAACAATTTTGAGAGTAAGATAGTGAGAGGTGATGTATCAATTACTAATATCCAAGTAAATGACCTCTGTGGCACTCCCTTTATGCATCAGTGTAATTCTGCTTGATTTAAAATGTTTGGGTGCAGTGTGTACGGTTGTGGAGACAGGGAAGATTCCTCTCTAATGAAGACCTGCTGTTTTGTAATGCTGCAACATGTTCCAGCCTATTCCAGTGCCATGTGCATCACATGGGATCTGGGCTGACAGCCAGTGCAAATGTTTCTTCAAGGACTTTAGGACATATTCTAATTATGTTTAGATTCTCCCACTCCCTTTTCATCTGAAGGATGTCACTCTTTCTGCTCATTTTGAAGTGCGGTGCGAAGCGCTCCATCTGCCAGCATGAGAGGGGCCCACTGGTGCGCTTGTGTGAGAGGCAGTGGGATGGCTGGCTTTGTGAGTGACTCTTTAACCTCCAGCTGTGAGAAGTCCCGGGCCTTTGAACACTGTCAGAGCTTGGCCGGTGTCCAGCAGTGTTTTCATCCAGTGCTGGAGGAGATGTAAAATTCCCTGGAAGAAAGAGCTTCGTTTCTCTGAGCCTGGCAGGGGAAAAGGGGGAATGAATTTGTGGGATGAAGCTTCTGAAACTCTCCGTAGCAGAAAAAAGGCAACGTTTTATGGAGAAAAAAATACATCTGTGGGAGCTATGCATGTGAATATGTGTATTCTGTGTCAGCCCGGCACTGAATGTGTGTGATGGGACTACAGGATCTTACCTAGGTGTCATTTTTAAGGGAACTGGAATTGCAAAACAGCATGCAAGAATAAAAGCCATTATGCAATGCTGTGCACTGGAACATAACTCTTCGAGGTGAATACAGCGAGGACAGATCCATGCCTGTGTGTGATATACGGCAAACGAGACTGTGCATTTCTGTGGGTACGTAGAACAGGCTGAGGGCTTTTGAAAAGGTGCAGACTCGGCCTGGAGGAAATGTTCCTGATGTGGGGAGAAAGGAGAGAGATACTCTTCTCTGTCCTTACTTTGCAAGTTAGCCAAGGGCAAGCCTGTTTTCTTCTCTCTGACGTGGTCTATGCCCTTTGACCGGACAATCAGTGTTAAATTGCATAGCTCCTTTCCTGGAGAGCCGCATGCAATAACACCTTCTTTTCAGCCAAATTAATTTCTCAAGGGTGATATTGTTACATCAGATCCTTGGCTAATTAATGATTCTTATTGTCTAGGCAAGTGCATTAATTAACTGGATACATAAGAAAGTCTGGGTTAAACTTCAGAAAGTCGGCCAGACTCTCTCAATCCCTTGTGACTGCTGGGATCATCCTGCTGCCTGGTGTGACCTGAGTAATCAGTGTATTGTCAGACTGGCATGGCTCAGTCCTGATTCTCGCAGGTTCATGGTAGTGTTCAGCAGCAGTTCAAGACTTTGTTGTGGGTGGCATGTGTGTCCAGGAAGAAGTTCTTGTGTGTTCAGGCAGAGCCTGACAATGGCTTGGAAGTAGCTTGGGAACCACTTCGGTAGGTCATTTGGTGTATAACTTCTGGGGCCCATGTTACTGATAAAGCTAAGTGACTTCAGGAAGGGAATGGGACCAGGGTTCAAAATCTCTAGCCTGCATGTCACTAACAGAACACGAGCCACCTTCAAGTGGTGCACGGCCCAGTAGCTGTGGTTGCCACTGATTGTGACAATTGTGAACTCCTTCAACAGAAGATGGAGTACAGGCTGTTGTAGAGTTTGTTGTTGGATAGACCTTCTCCTGAAAAAAAATACGTCTGTTCCTCCCACTTTGCCTAAACATGAGATTAGGAGAGAGGAAGAGAAACTGAGGCTAATTCTTTTCTTTGCCTACAGTTGGCTTATATTGCTGTAAGCTTGCTTGCCTCAAAATATGTAAGACGAAAGTCAGGCTGTGCTCTTGGGACTGGGCGTGCGAGACTGGAGTAGGCGTCTGGCTTGAAGAGGTTTCTTTGTACTTTAATGGTCACTGCAAGGGGTTCCTAAGAGAATTCTTCTGATGAAAGCTGTTTTTCTATGGGCAGGCTGCATGGTCTCATTATTGCTCTGGCTTTTGCTGCACAGCACATATGTTACTGCGGGGTTGTCAGCCCTTCAGTAGATTTCTACAGCGCAATAAAAATAAGTAGATTAACCAAGCAAAGAAGCTTAGAGACACTTTGGGGAAGGAAAGGGACAGGAGGAGGATGAGCAGGAGGCAGTATAAAAAGAGACCACAAGACTGTGAGTGCAAGGCTTCCTGGTGCATGTTACACAGGGTGGCTTTCTTTGTCCCTTTCGGGTTTGGGTTAGGCAGACTGAATAGACCTGATCCCGACGCCATGTCCAAAGAGAAAATGGAGTCACTGGTCAAGAACATGGAGATTATGCTCTCTGAGGTAGAGCAGCTGAAGATCCACTGCACCAAGCAGACGGAGGAGGTGAACCAGGTGGTACAGGAGCTGCGCCGAGAGAACAGAGAGCTGACAGAGAAGTACGAGCACATCTGTCAGGACCTGAAGGAGGCCAAGGAGGCCATTGCCCAGCTGCAGGACACCAAGTTTGCCTTTGAGGCAAAGGAGCGGCAAGCGCAGAAGCTCAACCGGCAGCTGTGAAGTGGCAGGAAAGAGAAGCGAGAGATTTCTTAACCTGATCTAAGAGTAAACAGAAATCTTCAACCATTGCAACCGAAAGTCCCTGGATCAGTATTTTAAAGCAACCCTTTCCCTTCCTCCTCAGACTAAACCTGCGTGCTGGAAAAAAACCATCTCTTTGTGGAGGCAAGATCTCAAGCGCAGCTGGAATTCTGCCCCAGAAGGCTCCTTTGTCAATGACCTCATTATGCTGGGAGGGAAATCTCATTCCAGAATCCCTTGTCAGAGATCTGAGCCATAGGCATACTGCAATGGCTGCCAGGATCTGGACACCTTCTCATGCCTTGTGGGGTTGCACAAGGATAGAGCCCGGAAAAACAACGGTCTCTGCCTTGAGCCACTGGAGCTGTGCTACGAGAGTCTGCCGAGACGGAGAGAAGGATCATCGTCTTGACAGCCCCTGTTGCTCTGTTTTGTTGCTAACTTCTTTCTGTTGCACAGTGAGGCTGTGATGCTGTCCTTAGTAGGGTGTCAGCTTCCTTGCTGCCTGATGCTGGAAGACATCAGCGAGCGCTTACGTCGTGCCTCATGCTTCCAAGTACTTGCTATCAAGGGCATGTTGGTCCAGAGGATCTTTTAATGCTATTACAGTCGGTGTTGTCCTCTTCCAATTCCTAAGTGGAGTATAAGAACTGGAAAGGTTTCTGTCTCAATTTCCATTTCAATAGTGTTAAATCCTAATGACTTCATGTTTAGTACGCTAGAGTTAAACCTCTCCTGAATATAACACTTTTTTAACCAAAGAGCTATGTTTTAGCACTGGCTTTACTTTTCTTAAGCAGAAGTAATGTGTATAAATGGACCGGGAATTAGGAGGGATAAATGTATTTGGGGCGTGGGGATGAGAATTTCTTGTCAGACGTTTTGCTTTCAACTTTTCTCTCTTCTCCTCTCTCTCCTAAGCAGCATTTGGGGTAGTCAGTGCCAAGCCCAGCTAAGAGAAGACAACTTTTGACTCCACAGTGAATAGCGGGAGATCTCTGGGGGGAGCGTGGAGGGATTGCTGAGAAAAAAAGCCTGAATGTTAAAATGGAGAATAGCTGGAATAGTTCCAGGAGGATCTTTCTTCTTGTTGGCTATGATGTAGCCAGCTTCCTTCTTCCCTCTGAAGCTTTGCTGTACTATTATCTCTGCCCGACAAGCTCCCGCCGCAGCGAGGGCTGACGTTTGGGAGAAGCAGGGAAGCCGTCTCCATCCCTGAGGGGCTCGGGGTCTGCGTGGCAGCGGGAGCCCGGGCAGGCTGTGCAGGGGCAGAGGGGACTAACCGCACTGAGAGCAGGGGGTCAGCGCCGGCGGGAAAGGGAAACCTGGCTGCTTTGCTTTCCCCTTAGAGATTCAGGCAGGGGCAGGAGAGTTTAGCAAGACCTTCTCTTGGGATTCAGCCCAGCAGTGGTGAAAATAATTGTAGTTTGGTCATTGATTGTAAAAAGAGCGAGATCAGGCTCAGAATTAGCTAGTTAGTGTTCCTTCTCTGCCCTCCTCTCTGCTGTATCAGTCTGGGCCTGATCGAAAGCTTTTGGAAATTAAAATCTTCCCATTAATTTGAGCTCTGGGCCAGGCCTTCTGAGCAGAGGGCTGCTGTTTGTGTGGCAATCAGCGCTGGGACATCCATGAGGAACAGCTTTCTCTGTGAATCGCTGGAAGTGGGAGCAGTGACAACATGTTTTGTTAAATATGTGTGTTCTAGACTTTTATTTTTTGCTATTTTGGGTGGAGCAGATTGGAATATCTGGAAAACATTTGGGAGATCAGAGACTGTCCTTTATGTTTTCAAATGTAATCTGAATACAGATGACCAGCCTTGACCCTTTGCTCCTTGCTCACCAGTGACAGCTTGAGGAACACAAGAAATCAACATTAATCACTACGTTTGTTTGTGTAAGAACTAAAAATGTTTTCTTGTGAAATTAATTCACTAGCCCAAATCTGCTTACCACATGTGATTTCTTCTACTTTTTATATATCATTAAAATGTAAAACCAACAATAAAAGGAAAACAAACAGCTGAAGGAGCGTCTGTTCTGGATAAGGCATTGCCTCATTTAATGCATGTATATGTTATTTTTTGGAGTGTGTGTGTGTGTATGCTTGATAAATATAATCATTCCAGTTTAAGTCCTATGCAGCAAGGAATGGACTAATGGAGACTCTCCAGATCGCTCTGTGTTCCCAGGTTAATCTCTCTAAATGAGATTCTCTGTGTGGCTGCCAAGTTCACCCTACGCAATGTTTAAATCCGAGATACAGAAAAAGAAAATGGGATTGCAGTGTCCTTATGATCAGTTTCTTAATAATTAGCAGGATTCAAATTGTCTAATTTTAAGGAAAGCTCTGAGAATTATTTCATGCAAATATCTTAAGATTTGGGGTGGGACATTGGAAAAACTGGATGTGTTATCCAACGCTAGAAAAAATTATTTTAACACCTTTTCCCTTCCGATAGACTCAGCTGTGTTGTCTGTACACTGGTTAAACTTGGGAGTAGTTGGGCTGGTTTAAAACCAATGTACGTTTCATTACATGTAGGTCCTCTGGGTTTTATATGCAAATCTTTGTGTATCCAAGTACAGTCTTAGCAATGGATCCATGCCTTCACTTGTATCCTGAGGTGCGGTGTATTGGAGAGCCTTTCACAACAAAGTTTGCCTGGAATTAGTCACAGCACTTTGAAGTTGTTTTGCGTTTTGAACACCAACATTATTAGTGCGTGCTGCTTTTCTTCTTTAAATGGCCTAAAGATAAAGAGCTGAAACTTGTGTGTAGTATCATCAGCTTGTTCAGAAAGCTGGCCTGAATAAAAGTCTTGTCTGATCTGGATGAGAATCAAAATAAATACAAAGTGACAGGCTTACCATTTCCCTCATCTTGGAAAGGGATAAAGAGAGGTATCTAATTCTTTGAATACAAAAAGGCAATTTATTTGAAGGCTGTCTTGGAGAGCACAGCACAGGAATAGGCTCAGTTGTCAAGAAGGGACTAAGAGTAGAGGACCCAGTCAGACCAAATGCCTGTGAGTTGGTCTGTTCCTGGAACAGATTATAGCAAAATACTGATGGCGTTACTTTTCGCTGTTATGGGCTGCATTATATGGAAGTGTGCAAGAAGGGAGACTGGATAGGAATTAAGCTGATGCCTTAAATTACAGGCAACATCTCTTTCTTTGACATTCAGCAAGAATGTGCTTGGGTGAGGGGGAGGAAGTTTAATGATTCACATGAGCATATGACCTGATGGATGTAAATCCTGGATTAGTAGCTCACAATGGACAAGAAAGCATGTTGGTGAATCAAAAGTAGAAGCTAGAGGTATCGTGGGATTTGTATGGAGTGTAAGTGAAGAGAAGCACAAATTTCTTGGGGAGTATACAAATTTATTGAACTGTGTTCTCTGCAGCCAGGAAAATGTGTGGAAAATCTCCTAAAAGTGGACTAAAAGTCCACAAAACTTCATGAAAATGTGGCTCTAAGGCCCCTGCATGAAAGAGGTGAAAGAGCCCTATGTGATACTTATTACCTATCACTGCTCATGAAAATCTGCCTTCAGAAAGATCTCTAGATTTTAGAAATACAGCGTCTCCAGGAGAACTTGTGAAGGTCAGCAGATGGAGTTTGATCCTCTAGACTAAAAATCATGTGGAAATGTGAATACAACGTAGAAGGTGATTGTTTCAGAAGTCTGCTTGGTCTAGGTCTATATGTGTCCAGTTCTCTATACTGATAATTTTGCAGTCCTCAAAGCCCTGGCTCAAGGCATCTTGAGTTATCTGTCAATACCCCTATCAATACTGCAAGAATTACTGCAGGAGGGAAACAGGATTTGATGCAGTTAAGCTGCACAGCAGAGCTCATTGGTGTGTAATACGGTTTCCATCTTTCCTCTAAGGACTTTGCTATGTCTTCTGGATGTGAAATTGAGCTTCTTTTCCCGAAGGATTGCCAAGGGTGTTCATTCTATATACTGAGAGACTGTGATTCAGGGGGCTAAATGACATGTCTATCCTGTGATACTGAGCGAGAATCTGGGAAGAACTGAGTAGTTGGTGCACTATTCAAATTTGAAAAAAGTTCAGCTCACATTGAATCAAACTTGACTTTCCTGCTTTTTTAAAAAGAAGAAAAAATTCAGTACGTCAAAAGATGCATTTTTTTCAGAATAAGTTGAAGCCTCCTGTTTTCAGACCCTTGTGCAGCTGATGGAAGGAGTGACGTGCTGTAGCAGTGGACTTGATTTGATCCCAGAGGCCCTTATTTCTTTACCTTGTCATTCAGTCATCATCACACTTAGCTGGGATGTCAAATTACCATTCAGTATTATCCTGTGCTCAGAAGGATGTGAGCATATCCCCTGAATCAAGTTCCCCGAGTAGTAGGCTAAAGTATGTGCATGGCTGTCCGTTTCCCTTGATTAGGCTACTGCACTTATCTAAGAAACTGGACATTAATCTGAAAGCAAAACAAAGCAAACATCCCATTTTTAAGCATGTGACCCAACCATAACCATAACATCACACATCCTTGCTCTTTGGCTAAAGGACTAAGGGAGCGATCAAGAACACCAGTTTGTAATGTGTCTCTATACCATGGTTTCCTCATCACAGTAGTCTCCTGGGAGGTTCTCCTAAACAAACTGAACACAAATCCTTGAGTGAAAGCTCAAGCCACTGAGCCCAGCTTCTCTTCTGGAGGCTTTGTGAGTCTTGTCTGAATTTCTTGGAACCTGCTCAGGGGAAGGGGAGAGGAGGTAGAAGAGTTAGGAGTGAAATTCCTTCCTGGGAAGAGGGAGGGGTGGGGGAAAGGTATTTTTAGTTTTGTTCTTATTTCTCATTATCCTACTCTGTTATTAATTGGCAATAAATTAATTTCCCTGAAGTCAAGTCTTTTTTGTCCGTGACAGTAACTGGTGAGCGTCCTTATTGCGCTCGATGAGCTTTTCCATCATATTTTCTTGCCCTGTCCTGTTGAGTACAAGACATGATAAAGCAGCTTGGTGGGCACCTGGTGACTAGCCAAGGTCAACCCATGACAATGCTATAAGTGTTAGACAGCCATAACTAGTTAGGCTGGAGCTGTGTCCAGTAAAGCATGCAAATCTTTATATAGTCTTTGATAACAGCCTCTGGCAGTAAGGAGTCCTGGTGGTTTGTTTCCATGAAAAGTACTTCTGGAGTATAACAAAAGAGAAAGCAGAAGTCTTACTACTGACCTCTGGCCATGTAACTGTTGAAATCCCAGCATCGCAGCTCCTGTAGAGATTGCTTCTTGCCAAAAACACTTCACTGATGGGATTAGAAGGGGTATCTTGTTCAGCAGTATCCATTTACCATGCATTCACCTCAACTGTTCCTTCTTGCTGATCACATCTGTGACACCCAAACGCCTTTGCCTCCAGGCTTGCCACTGCATAGAGCTAGTGGCAGGAGGTAAGGCCCTGTGGTCCTGACTCTATTTACTCCATAGTGAACTGCTGCGTGTCTTATCAAGAGATGAGAATGGTCTTGAATCAGTGGGTTATCTTACTTTCACTAAATGGTAGGTGTTGAAAACAATTTCAACACGGGGATCATGTCCTTTTTCCCAGAGAAAAGGTACACCCACAAAACTTTCTGTGGAACTACAGGGCAAAGGTTTACTTCATGTTTGCATTGTCTTTTTCCTGGTAAGGACTGGCCTTGAGTTCAAATCCCACACTAATAGCTTCAGATTTTGCCATGTCTCCACTGGAACCAGGAAGTTTGAACAGATTTTTCTTTCTTTTTGTTAATAAAAGGAGTTTTATCAATGTTTCATGTTGCTTAGTTGTGGTAAAAGTCTGGTCACTTCTTGTTTTATTTCAGCATTTCAAGAGGTTATCTATTAAGTCTTTATGGGGTTAAAAATAAATCCAGATGTGTTTACGCAGTATCTGCTTTAATGCAGTAGGCACAGCTGTTTTGTGGATGTATCCTGGCTAGATTCCAACATGAGCAGTCACATTTTCCCCGTCTCTGAACTCCCTTGTAATTTTAACTATCAACAAGAACACAAGAACCACAAGAACATTACTAAGCTTGCTATTTCCAAAAAACATTGACTGAGGGTCCTGCTGCTGTGAGAAGAAATTTTAAGAATCAGGTATTTATGAATTCATTTGGAGTTGTGGGTTTTTTGCCTACTAGTTTTGAACCTTTAGTATTGGATTTTGTGTCTTTTCTTGCCAATGATACAGGCTAAAAGCTTTAAACTGATCTGAAAGTGTGGTTTATTCATATAAGGCCGAGTATTTGGGCTTTGGTTTGTGGGGGGATCAAATACCATGAAGCTTAGGCTACAACTGTGACAGCTGGTAGGATGGCAGTAGCCAACAGGCGGTTGAGTACGGGTGGATAAAGAAAAAACATATGCTGATGTTAACTTCTTTCTGATGGAAAAGGAGGGCCCGCAGCTTGGCCCAAGGCCCAGATTTATTTTCTTAAGCGAAAAGTTGAATCTAAAGGGGAAAGACAATAATCTCTATATTCTTAATGAGGCATTAACAATGTCCAATTGTTGTCTCTCCTAACAAGGGGAACATAAGTAGCTATGCGTCAGCAACCGCCATTAGGCACTCTTCTGGGGTGTGTCACGTCTTTCAACCTTGGGGGTTCCCCTGCTTCTTGGGGGATGTGTTGCCATTTTGTGTTGGTTTTCCTGTTAGGTTTTATGCTTGTTTATCGTGGCAGAGTTAGCTTGGACAGGAAAGTACAGGATTGCTTCTGCATGTGGAAAAGATGTGACTTTTATTTGGACTCGGTCCCCTGTGACATGAGTAGCAGTAGGATTTGTACCTTTTGCGGCCAGTTGCCAGGCAGGGATTGACCAGGAGGGGTGAAAAGAGCTGTAGCCCTAGAATAAAATTGCTTCTGTGTCACTTGGTGCATTTATGAGGCTGCTAGAAACAAGGATATTGTCTCTTTTCATCATCTAAAGCAGTAGGGTTGGCTAAGTGTAGCGATACCAGTACTGGAGATTTCATTGTACATCTTGATGTCTTCCTTGGAAGATCCAACACATGGAGTTACCTGAAAGCTTAAGCTTCAGCTTTCCTTTTGAAAGCAAGGTTCTGTTTCTCATGGTTTCAGAGGAACTGCTGATGAAAAAGGACCCTGGAAGGCAAGCAAAAAGACCAACCCAAATTCTCATAATCTTGGAGACCTCAGTCATAATATTGTTTAAGTAGGGTTGAAATGCTGGTAGCTGTTGTAATTGCTGGACCAGAATCTATTTTTATAGATCAGTGATCTCTGTATTTCAGTATGTATTTGTTTTATACTAAGCGGAGGACAAAATCAATGGCGGGGGTGGGGGAGAGAATTATCTGTTTTCAAGATAAAACAACAACAGCAACGCATAAGTTGCTATGCAATGATTTCTCTAGTATCCACATGATTAACAGCAGAAGTTTTTCCTTGTAATGCATCCAACTAGATTCCTTTTCCCTTAACAGTTTTTCTATTGTTAAGTTGTTCCTTCATGAGATTTTTCGGAGGGTATCTGAATTGCATGGCATTTGTTAGAGGAGGAAGTAGAGAAACCTGAGCTGCCATTGTCTTCGGTTAAATTCAGGTCTGTATCCAAAGTGCTGGTATTTTCAGACCTTACGGATCTGCTTAACTCTGCCTAGAGCCAGAGCTAGCTGCAAACTCTATTTAAGTTCAAAATTTCTTTGGTCAAAAGCGTAACTGTGATTCAGGCTTACATTTTAAAGTAATGTTAAGTTAATTAAATTTTTTTCTTAGAGTTAGGAACTTACTGAATATGAATACCGAAGGGATCTGCGGGTAACTGTCTCTCTTTTGATATGCTGCCTACAGCTAAAATAAAACTAGTTACAAAGGGCCCCACCCCTGCAATAACTTAAGGCGCATTTTAGAGCTAATGTGTATGCTCACACACAGACTCACACACGGGAGCTAAAAACAACTCCAAAACGTGCATGAGTGCGTGCACGCGTACGAGTCTGGCTTTCCCAAGCAAAAGCGAAAACTCTTGTGAAGAAACTCAGAGGCTGAAGGGGTTAAATGAAATACAACTCTCCTTTTCCTGTGCAGTAAGGATTAGTAACCAAACAGAAGCTGGGGAGAAGAGCGATTAAGAGCCACTGTTGGAACCAGAAGGATAGGAAAGTGGTTTTTGGAGCTTGGCTGCAGAGTGGTGTAAGTGTCTCCAACTTTTGCGCTCACCTTTCACAGGTACATGCAGAAGGTAAGAGTGAACATTGTGTTCTGGGCTGTCTCCTGATCCCTCTACCTGGACATCTATTTTCTATTAGTCTCTTCAGTGCTGTTAGTGCTTTTTAAACTATTTTTTATTTCCCACTATTTTTTTTCCTTCAGTTAAAAGAGTACAGGGGAGAGGAGAGACCAGAGTCCTTATGACTGCAAAATTTGATTTCCTAGAAGGGAGAGAAGACGACACTCCATGTATTTTGTGAACATTAATCCCTTTGACTTGCAGTTAATTACACTGAGGCTTAATGTAATCAAAACTGCCGTTCCTGACATTGTGGGTGGGGGGAGCAGGGAGGTGGAAGGGGAAGGTACCAGTTTGATAGGATGCTGGATGAGCCCACTTGGGTCAGACATATGTGCTCTGCCAGAAAGAACACAAAAAGCAAGACAAAAGCAGCAGGGATATTGACTGGAGAAACGTAATTTTTGCCGGTAGGAATAAAAGCTAAGGCTCTTGTACCCCCCGACTATCACCCCTGGAGTGCTCAGCTGCTCCTGTTCCTGTGCTAGCAGGTGCTGAGGGGAGGGAGTGTCTCCTGTCATTGCTTTCAGCTGAGTGGGACAGGATTCGTTCTGGAGGCTCTCCCCAGCCAAACGACGCTGTCAGAGCCAACGGACCTCTTTGTGGGAGGGGAGGCTTGCAGGATGGATCTCTCATCTCTGAAGAAGTCTCACGTGTGAGGCAGGCCAAGAAGGTAGCTTCAGGGACCTGTCCTGGTAAGGAGGTGGTCAGTGGGCCGGTAGCAACGTGGCAGGGCGGTAGATTTGCCTGATGCCCTGGTGTTCGTTGTGGGTGGTCAGGTGGAGATAGAGGAGCAGTTGATTTAAAAACTGAGTTTCAAATCTTTGATGAAGGTAATGTCAGTCTTGAATGGAGTTCCTAGGACTAACTGGTGTTACTACAGGAGCTTAGGGAGATGGCATGTTTCTTCAGGTCTGTCTTTAGAGACCCTAAAGAGGGTTTGTAAACACTTTTGCTCATTGCTTTTGGAAGTGTCTCCACAACACCTGGAGTTTTATCCCTTCTGCATTGCACTTCTAAGGGCCCTTCAACAGCTTCTCTGTAAGCTAGCTTGTCACTTAAATGTTTCAATCCTGGCTTCTTAGAGATGTACCACCCTCCGTAATGCCACAGTCTCTGTAGATAGAGCAGCCATGAAAAAACGTTCTTCCTGAGGTGCAGCGTGATGGTGAGCCGACGTGCTGTGCAGCCACGTGTGTGTTGGACAACCTCATTCTGGACTTTCGGGACAAATGCTCTGCTGTTACAGGGAGCAAAGGGAGGTGTTTGCAATTTGCAACAAAGATAGGTAGGACCATGTATCTTTAGCATGGCACTAGCTTAAGCTAGTATTTGTTAATGTTAGTAAATGGCAAGATTAATAAAATGCAAAAAAACCCCCAACCCGTAGAGCAGATTTGCTGTCTCTGGAAGTTTTTCTTTTACCATATTTTCCTGACCAGTGTGAGATAGTTAAGACTTCTTTTTCAAGCATGTTTTCAGGTTCTCACACACTGTGGAGCATCCTGACACCTCAGAGGTGTGTGTTCTTCAAATATTTTGCTTCATGAGTATAAATGCTTGATGACTTCGCAGAAATGCTGGGGTTGGGGCAGTTACTCTGTTGCATATTCCAAATCTGTCTATTAGTAAATGGTCCCCTCTGTAGCGTTTGAGAAAAGGTTTGTGACAAATGATTTGAGGTGATTTCCAAGCAAAGGTGTAGGGTTTTTTTGCTGGCCCCTGTATATATGTAAAAATAGTGTTAAGTATAAAAGAAACTAAGTTGTCTTAATTTTAAGGGGGAAGTAGTAATCATTATGGTACTATAATGTTATAGAGAAGTTAAGAGAATTGGTGATCTCAAATGTTGCTGTGCAGCAAGTATGGTACTTTTTGATGCAGATCCTGTGTCTCTGTTACTGGGTTGGGCTCTCTCTCAGATCCAGCTACTTACCAGCTTGGTAAAAGAGAACACCAGTAGAGCTCATCTAATCTAGTTGCTTAAGGGATTACTTGCCTCACAAATTAGGCACCACGATTCAGTTGGAGTCTGTGTGAACGGCTGTGCCCCAACTTGCTGAAAGGGTTTAGGAAATGTGAAAGGAGTTATGTTGCTGCAACTGGTTTTCCTGGTGGTACTTGAGTTTAAGGAGCGAATTTTATTCTAAAGAAACACAGATGTTCTGTTAAAAGGGGGAAACTGGGGGAAAAACCTCTGATCCTGATTGAGGGCACCTTCTCCTGAATGCAATGTAAACAAGGCAAATACTGTTCTGTGCCTCAGAACAGGTAGGGCTTAGGCTGCCGGAAAGCTTTCCTTTTGTTCAGAGGGGGGCTTTAAATGTTAATAAAATGTTAACCATTTTATTCGATCATGTATGTACCTTATGACTCATCAACACACAGCAAACAAACAGCTTTTTTTATGAGAGGATGAGAGCTGTTTTGTATAACAGCACCTGGAATACACAGGATGCAATTCCAGCAGTCCTCACGATTCATGTTACAGGCTCATCATCAGCTGAGCGAAGGGGCAAACGTTCTCCTAGTTCCACTCATCCTATCGATGCTCAGTGACCTACAGAGGAAATAAGTTGCTTTACTCTTAGGTCTGTGGGAAGGATTATACAAAACTGATGATAAACCCCTCCGTGTACCGAGCATAGCTACTGAGCCTGGACAGTGAGGGATGATTGCTGTAATCCGGCACAGCCACTTGCAGTTATGCCCGTGGCATGATGGACTTGTCAAAAGAACATTTTTCACTGGAAATGATACTCTGCTGGATGCAGTTTCACTGTCTCATTTTTTAACACTCTTGGATCTGAAATGTGATTTGTTGTGGTCCAGTCTTGTCTTGGACGATGAATAATAATGGTTACTAGATGTTTGAGAAGGGACTTTACTATAAAAGGGTTTGAGTGGGTACCTATTATTTGCATAGTCTATGTACAAACCGCTTGTTTATGCGCTCTCACACAGTAGCAAGCTTGCCTTCTTGTCATGCAGTCATGATCTATAGAAAATGAGTACCATCCACCGATCGTTCGTTTCTCTGCCTAGCCCTTAAAGCAGTAATTGGAGGCTCTGGTTTGGGCATCTGTGGGAGAAACCGGCTTCAGAGCAAAGAACCAATTTATTTTTAGATCACACTGTAGTCATTTCGCTGCGATCACACAGTCGAGCACGTGCTTCCTTTGAGATCTCTCCAGGCACTGCAGTGCGATCGCACCCTCCTAAGATCATTTTTTATGAAGTTAATTTTTAGTGACAGATGAAAGATGTTAGGGCCGGTATCCTGAGAGACTGCAGCCCTAATTCCGCCAGCACATGTTCTGCCTCCTAAGTTTGTTAGTCAAAAGCTCTGGGTTGGGTTTTTCCCCCCGTTAATTTCTTTTAGTTCTCCTCACGTTAGTCATCTTTCCCTTGCAGAGTAACGTGAGTAAGCCCACCGACTTCTCTGGGGGAATTCCTGCTTCGTGCCGCTGAGGGTATGTCTGCATCACACTCGGTAAGGGTGACTCCTTAGGGAAGAGATGTACCCGTACAAGCTTGGCATGTTTACAGATATATACGCGCGCACACACACACGTAGTTAAAACTGAGTTAGCTTTAAAAAAAATAAAGTATCTCAGGTTGCAGAAACAATGTAGAGGCAGCAGCAATCAAAACCCACATGAGGTTCAGGGTAAATACTCTCATGTTTTCCTGCCTATGTTGTTAGTCCCCAAGCAAATTTATTTAACGGTAGCACAGGTGTTGCCTATGTATACAACAAGCATGCTGTTGAATGTAGTGCTGACATCCTCTCAGTGAAGAGAGACGTAGATCTTGCAGAGAGGCAGAAAACAATTTGCATTGTTTTAAAGTTTCCTTTTGAAATAATGCTCATTTTTAAATTTGGGGGTTTTAACCCCTTGCACAGTGCAGAAGATTGCCATATTTATATCCACGATGGACTGAAGTTAAATAAAATTGGAAGTAATTTTCCAGCATTGAAAACCTTTATTTTCCTGAAGAATGCTCCAAAATTGGAACTTGAAGGGATTAGTCTCAGCTGGCTAACATGTTTGTAAACAGCAGCAGTGCTCAGTGTCAGGTAATATTTCAGATTAGGCTAAATAAGTTGTATAAGTGAAGCTTGAGCTGTGACAGGACAGCAGTTAAGTGTAAAAGGTTGTTAGCCATTCCTCTTCAATTATGTAGTATTTGGGATATTGTATCCTCGTCGTGTATTTTCCATAGGCAGTGCATGGCTTCTTGTTGCAATGTTAACTGTCTAAATCAGTCTGTGTGCACTTGTCATTATCCCTACATGCTCCCAGATTTAATTAACAGCTAAGCACAGTAGGACTACCAAAATAGAAGGCAGAATCCTATCTTTACTCCTTATAATAAATCTCTAGCTTCAAACCTAATAGTGGAAGGCTGGTTGCAGAAAATTGCATCTCAGCTGATATTAATAGGTAGACAGAAAATTATCCTCATGAAATACTGTGTTAGCTCCTGTAAAGGGCTGGCATAGTGACCACGTTTACCTGGAAGATGCTGCTTCGCTGACCTAAACCTTAGATACTTCATTGTGGATTTTGGAGAGTGGGAAAGAAGCAGATCTGCCTCTTTGCCTACCCCCGTTAGGGTATGGCGTGAGGCCTTTCTAGAACTTCCATGTGTTTCACAGTCTGACCTTGCTCTTGCACCTGATGATTTTTCAGCTGCGGTTTTGTGTGATTTTGGTATTCTAAAACTATGTGACAGAGGCTGCTATAGCTTCCCCAGGTGTTGCTGAACTTGGCATTGCCGTAGAAGTCCTCTGTAAAAACATTGCCAGCCTGAGTCAGCCACATTAAGCAATGGCTTGGTGCAGATTTATCTGCCTGTTATAAATCAGGCTGAAGGCTGAGATGAAAGTCTATCGATAGAACAGTCTAGAAGATGCTGATATGATACTACTCAGTTCTCCAGCCAGCTGGTGCTCTGCTGCTGTGCTCATTAGCAAGTTTTTGTAACTTTATTTTCATTTAACAAGGTGAATTTTAAAGTTACTCTAGCTGAAAGTTTATCTTTCATAATATGCATTATATCGCTGAAAGTATATCTTGGCAGGGTTACTTTCTTGTTGAGGATTCTTCAACTCCTAGCATGTATTTAGACCGAATTCATAAATCTGTTTACCAGTGGTAAAGATATCTCTGCAAAACGTTTGCTCAGACAACTTGTGTCTTGTTTTTCTTCATTCTCTTACTTTCCCACTAAGCCCTTTCAACCACTCTTGTATTTAAACACATGTTCATAAACATTTATCCGTTGCTTTGCATATAAACATCTATTGCTGAATGTGGCTCATCGCGTGGTCAAGGCAGAAGGAATTCAGCATCCTCCCACTTTAACAGGCACGCGCACATTGGTTGGCTTATCCGCCCTAGCCCAGAGGACATCAGGCCTGGGATTTTCTTTGGCAAAAAAAATGTCAAACAGAAGATGGTTTGCTATAGTCAGGGAAGAAAACAGGCGTATTAAGAAGTATCTTGAATATGATACACTCTGCCTAAAGGGGTGATTGGTTTCTTGGTTCCTTCGGGGCTGTGTGATATGGTCCTCATACTCTCCCAATTCTGCTCCCAGCCTAAGGAAAAAGAGGTTTTTTCCCTACCCTTGATCCCTTCTCCGTGGAGCCTCTCTCTTTCTCCCGGCCTTAATCTCATCTTTTTGCTGTATGTGTATATTTTTGTCCTTTTTAACTCTTCCACCAAAAAGTTAAAAGGTGCTTCTCAGTAGACAAGGCAAACAAAAGCAAACTGGAACCAAGATAAGCTGGATGTTTTGAGAGCAAAGCAAATGTCGTAATGTCTTTAGAAAATGTAGTAAGTCTAAAAGCTAAAAGACTTTGCTCTGAGACAATGGCTAAAAAATTTATGCCAGTGGATAGCTGAGCAGCGTATCATCATCCTTTCTGACTTCCCACCTCCTTCAACCAAACTTCTAAAAATGTAACAACTGAGTGAGACAGGATGTGTTGAAAGGGGGTGGAGTTGGGAGTGGAGGAGAGGGAAGGAAATGCTGAAAAGGTGCGAGTAGCGGGATCAGAGTGGCAACTTCTGCTTTAGTGCTGGATGTGCTAAACTTTACAATAAGCAATTTCTGTCTATATTGCAACAGGCAAATATTAACTGCAGGGGTGGCCAACCTGTGGCTCACAAGCCATGGAAAGGCAGCTTCTGTGTCAAGGCTACCTCAGGTGGGAATAATAGATCCACCTTGGGTAATTTAAATTCCCAGCTGGGAGACGAAATGAGCTGTAAGGACCTGCTGAAGCTAGTATTGCTGTGTGACTTTGCCACCTACCTGCATCCCCAGCTAAATCTTGTCTGGCAATAGAAAAGTGGGAACCCTGAAGGAGTCTTTTTGTCTTCCACCTATGAACCAGAACAGTCCCTGACCCACATATGTGATATGTGTCTTTGGCCAAAGGAGGATTTAGAAATGTGGTTCACAGGCAAAAGATGACTAGTCTGTCTTATGTGCTAACAGAGAAGAACGACGTAGCACTGGCTGTCCAATTATTTTTGAAAAGAATAGAGGAAAACCCAGACCGATAAATCTGTGAGCAATGGAACTCATGAAACCTGTTTTATTCTGACTTTATGATCTGATTCTGTAGTGTCTAAACAGCTTAAGCTCTTGTGTAAGCAAGGCTGAGTTACTTGTAACATGTCTTTCAAGTTTGGTTTCCCTCCTGTTGAAAAGAAAAAGTCATCATCTAAATGGGTTAAAAGTCCAGTATGTCTCTTTATCCCAGCCCAGTACCTTTTCCCTCAAACAAAAGTTAACTTTATGCTTTTGAAACCATGAAATCAGCCAGCTGATTTAAAGTTATTTTTACGTATATATACAGGCAATGCAGGTCTTGTTTCCCTAGGAACATGGTTGTTGAGAGGTTATTTGGAAAAGCAGCCAAGTTTAAGTAAACAATCTAGAACCTTGTTTGTGCATTGGAAGGCAGGATTTGCACACATAAAGTAAATATAGGAGTCATTAAAACTATCTTTTATTCTGAAACATACTCCTGGTCTTAATGAAGATTTGACTGATCTTGCTAAGTCTGCCTGACCCTGGATAAGAGTTTGTAACTAAATAAAGTATTTGTACAGCAGTTTGCTGCTGGCTCCGCTATAGGGAAATCTCCAAGACAGCCCATCTGTCTTTTCTAGACCTTCTATTTGTTAAGGCAAATGCTTCTTTCCTAAGTGGGTTCAGTGCTAAGCCCTGGAATAAGGGTGCTTATCCCACTTTCCAGTTGTACTGGAGCTCTTGTGTTCTGCCCAGAGTTATGAAATTCCAGCCGTCTCCTTTGTGGCACTCTGACCCTCCTGTCCGCAGTGCCAGGGAGAAGTAGGTGCCACGCAGGCAGTTCAGAAAGGGCACCAGAACATCCTTTCAGAAGTTTCTGAAATTTCCACAAAATATTATTTGATCCATGCTGTTTTGGAATAGAAGGGTCCTGAGCTGCTAAAGTCAGATCCAAGTTTGAACTTTTCCACTGTTCAGAGGAGCCTGAGTCAGCATCTCTTAGAGAAAACAGCTTCATGGTTCAGGTCTGGACTGACTCTTTGGCCAAGCTGATAGATGGCTGGAGTCAGTCACCACTTCAACCCTTTTAGTAATCTAATCTGAGCAGCTAATGCCAGATGTGGTTGGCTAGACAATTTGAATCTCTTCTGGTGTATGGAACAGAGGTTTCGGCTGGGCACACCTCTAGTTCTGGTTGAAGATTCTGGTTGTTTCTTACTTATTGTGAACGGATTCTCACTGGTCCCTCTCGCTGAGATAACTTCATGTTTTAGCACTATGGCAGGAATTCCTCCATGTGATCTTTCCAGCAGCTGTTCCGTATCTTGAGCATAAAGTCACCATTTCCCCTCAGGCCCTGCTGCTGTTTTGGGCCAGAGGGGGGTGGAGATGCTGTTCTAGCACACAGTGGGAAAAGGGAGCTGGGGCGGGTTGAAGAGAACTGAAGAAGGGCAGAAGGCACAGGGAGCAGCAGCTGCTGCTGTTGTTACAAGTGAAAGCACTGCAAAACACGGTCCTTTTCATTCCTTCCCCTGCATACCCAGCCTTTGGTGAGAAGAATGGCAAACAAGCAGAATAAACATATGCTGTTGTATCCCAGATCCTACAAGGAGTGAAAGAGCCGTTAAATCCGGAAACAGAACTTGACCTTTTTTCCAAGGTTTCAGACAGATTCCTCCATCCCATCTGTGTTGTTTCTTGTTGAAAGTAAGGCAAGAGACATCAGTGCTGAATACTACATCTGAAGAAGCTTTTAAAATAACAAGTTTGTTGAAGCTCAGAGAACTAGACACAAGATTTTTTTTTATTCCCCCCCCCCCCCCCCCCCCCTGGGGATTTAATAGGATACAGAAGTCCCCGTTCTTCCTTCTGAACACCCTTCCTGGAATCTCTTGACTCTAGTTTAATAAGGCTGGATGGTCTGCACTTTTTAATGCTAAATTCACAGAATCTTTTTATCCCATCTGGCTAAAAACCTTGAAGATACTAACTGTTTGGAAAGTGGGACCACTGCTAGCCCTGGTGAGCTGCTTCTCTAGCCTCTTCTTCAGGAGCCTCACGTGGTTTGCGCCCAACTCCCTGCCTGCCTCTTGGTTCGGATGCCAGAAGGGGCTGAGCGGGCAGTCCATTAGCAGCAGAGCAAGGCTGCTGGAGCAGGCGATGTGATTTCCACAGCCATCTCTGTGAACCTGAGAGGTGCCTGGAATGGAAGATGTGAGAGAGGAATGCTGGGGAAGAGATTATTTTTTTTTTTCCCCTCTGTGCAGTAGGAAGAGGAGCTGATCAATCTCAAAGATTTACCTCTGTTTGACACCAACACCATTCAAGGAAGATGCTGTTCTCACGGTGCGCTTTGCCAGTGATGTGAGGATGTTATAACTGCTTCAGAAAAGATTTGCTGTTTGCATGCATGAAACTTGTAGCAAAAAGGGTCTCTCCTGACTGTCCTTCCCCTCGGAAAGGATTTGGCAGTTGGATAGTGTTGTGACACCCATCTAGCCTGTGTTTTGGCTATTGGCCTCTACAGCATGGAGAGTGTACTTGACCTCTTGTGGAGGGCATCTCCAGGTTGTTTCTTCCTTGACTTGAATGGGTCAAGAGGTAATAGCATGTGTGGGTGGTAGATGGTACATAGGTTTCCCTCAGCTTAAGAAGGACTAATCCAAAATTAATGAAAGCCTATTCATATAAAAAGCTCCTATTCTTATTAATTAATTATTAATTAAGCTCATTTTCTTATTAATCATATATGGCACTCAGTATATAGAGAGAAGCTTATCAGTGCTTGTTTTCCCAATTACATTTTCCCTCTTCATTGCTGTTTTGCACACAGAATTTGGTGCAACTGGATTTTCAGCACTTTAGTAGTTTTTATATCCAAAAGGAAAAACATTAAAGAACAAGCTTTTTTCCCCAGCACTCTGAATGTTGGAAATGTCAAAATCCATGGTAGGTATGGACTTACAAATGTAACGAGCTGTGATTCACTGAGGCCTAGCACTATGAGAAAAATCATTGCTTGTCATGAGGTAACCTGAAATATGCAAATACTAGATCAAGCAGGTTTCATTTTCGTTATATTTTGTTTCTGATTTGGTATTCTCATGCAACAATTACTTTATATCAATATTGTAATTGTTAATGGTGATATACCTTCTATATTTTATCTGAATTTAATAGGCCAGGCTAAAGGAGCTATATATGAAGTTTTAATATTAAAACAGATGTTGTTACAGTGACAGATGAGATAAATGTTTCTTCCCTGGTGCTTTTATGCACTGTGAAAGGAAGATTTTGCCATTTTTCCTTTTCTGTTCCCTTTCCTTTTCCAAGTTAGAAAGAAGCTTAGACAAGATAAAACTGTGCTGGAATATCTAGTCCATCTCTTCTTTCTGGGGTCAATGAGGTCACAAGAATGGTCATGAGAAACAGGCAGTCTCTACTGGCTGAAGTGTCCACGGTCGCAGCTGTAAGCATTGACGAGTGGTGATTGGTGTGGGCTTGGTTGCTGCAACTCAAAAGAGGAAGGATAAAGTAGCCACAGGCAATGCATCAATGAAGCATTGTGGTCCCAAATGTGCGTAATGCCCCCATTTTTAGGAACTGTTGTATCCTGCCATACCAGCCTGTGGCCTGATCTCCTTTCTAGCTCTGCAGAAGGGTTGCAACTACTGATGTCTGAATCTAGCTATGGCTGTCCATGATGAACTGTAGGATTTTAAACAAGCAAGGTCACACAAACAGACACGAAGCTTCACCCATCCACACAGAATGACTATAGGGTACAGAAATGTTAACTGTGGAATTTGTTACCTTGGGTTGGTTGAAGTCATTGCAATCTTCAAGTATTTTATCATGTGTATATATAAAAGGGTGGGAGGGCAGGCATGCAACAGCATGCATCTTCCGCTGTGCCCGGGGGTGGTATTCTCATAATACCAGAGGAAAGTTCAGGGAAATATTTGCACTCAGTAATTACATTCTGGCTTTCTACGTGGGGTAATTTCGGTCTTTGCAGTTGCCTTCACCTATCCAGGAAGTGTAGTGATAAAACTATTTTCTTCTCTCACCTTGATTTTAGTTCCACCTCCATTTTTACTGTATAGTAGCTTAGCTTTTCTGCCATACAGGCGGCAAAGAAGCAAGCAATTCTGATCAATAATCTTTCTGTTCCCACAGGCAGAGATGAAGAACTTGTTTCTTCTGCTCATGCTAGCAATGATGCCACCTTCTGCATTTTCAGTAAGTAAAAGCTCTTCTGAACACTGTTGTGAGAATGAAAGATACTTTTGTTAAGGACTGTCAACATCTGTAACTCAAGTATTTTGTAGAAAGTCTTTCTGAAACAGCTAATGGGTTGGGGTCATCAAGCCTGCTGTAGTACATGTTATGAAAAGTCTAACATGGCAATTAAATAACAAAATTCTAGTAGTGCCTTTGGCTCTAGGGCTGTTATGTTATCTGCAAAGCAGTAATTGCTGTCTCCTGCTTCAAAGCTACAGAGAGTTGTCACTTGAAGTAAAAAGAATGAATCTTTGGTTATCTGTTTTTTCTCTTTTCTTTGGTCTTAGTGGTCTAAGCCATACAGTTTAGCGTTATTGGGGGAGGTAATCTTTATGTTAAGCCAGTTTGATATAGTCAGAAAAAGAACACAGCTATTAGGATCTGAGATTCCTCTTCCTTTCTGAGAGAGAAGTAGGATCTTTCTGAAGAAAATGCAGCTTGAGAACAACTTCTCTGAGTTAAACTTCAGTTTTATTAATGAGTTGGATATCTGAGGTAAAAGGTGACCTGCTGAGTAGAGTGGAAGTGTTAGCAAAAGAAGACGTGAGAAGTTTGTTAGGCCTAAAGGAACGGGGATGGGGGGAAGGTAATTATCACCTGGAGTAAGTGTTTTGCGAGAGTATTGAGGAATTATAAATATGCCGTTAAAATTAATGAGTCCATAACTTTTAATCTCTTTTATGAATTTCTGTTCCCAGATTCAGCATTTGCAAATGCTTTCTAGCCTTTCTTTGAAGATCAGGGATGAGAGGCCAGAAATCAAAGCAGAGTTTGTTGGTCCTCATATATTTCCTATATTACAGGTGGAAATATGCTTAAATGAGATCTTGGTATCTCACACCTAATGTTGAAAGAACCAGAAACAGAGTATACGATATTCAGTTCATCTGTTCACCTGCCTATCTCCAACCTGGTGATTTTTTGGAAGGGAAATGACTGAAACACCCTGCAACAGTGAAGGATGACATTTCTCTGTAGCATTAGACTCTGTCCCCTGCATGCAATCAGTAGCTCCTCTTGAAGGCATGTTAAATGAAGGGAGGAAATTCTGTTTGGCCACCACTTAATTTTAGTTTCCCTGACATGCTGGATCTGTCCAAGCCATGAGGAAGCAGGGAGATTCAGGAGCACTGAGGCACTCTGCTGTGAAAATTCTCCATTTTTTTTCTAGGAGGGAAGAGAGAAATGGTGTTGGTTTCATACGGGCCATACCTTACCAGATGCTAATGCAAGTAGGCTGAACCATAGCAAGCGATGGTCAGCTTGTGGGTGCTGGAGCTGGCAGGACCGATTGTAGCGATGGCATCTCCGGTCTGTGCTAGATGAGGTTGTGCACCGAAAGAGTAGTGGAGCTGCTTGAACTCCACAGGTGGGATAGCTCTGGAAGAGCAGTGCCCGCCAGTCTCTCTTTCACTGCTGCGGAAGAGGAGTGGTAGCCCTGCTGCTATAAATGCAAATTTTGTATGTGTGTGGTGGGAGAAAGGAATGGAAGGAGAGGGTGAGGCTGAAAACAGAGGCAGGGAATACTGCATGGTGGGAAAATAACTCAGAGAATTGCTTGCTGTTCTACACCATTCTCCACGCCTTTCGGGCTTCACCTGAGATGGCAGGCTTATTGAAAAGTACCTTTAATCCATGTCACATAGCATTGAAAAGGTCCCTTCCCTGTGCTGTTCTTTTGTAATTCCCAGTGGCAGAGGTGTAAGAGATTGTCAGGTGCCATGGTGCATTTCCCCACGCTGAAGGAGAAACGCTTACTTTAACGTGTAGTATCATATCTCTAAGAAATTGAGGCTCTGTCACTTTAACTGTGCTAAATATTAGATCTAGAGCAGCCCTGCGTCTGAGACAGCAGCAATTGTTTTGATTTTGGTATCAAATGAGCTGCCAGTATAGCAGCATGTGGGTAGAAAGGTGGGTCACCTCCAGCTGTACAGTGAATATTGTACACCTGTCCTGGTTTTGGCTGGGATAGAGGTAATTTTCTTCCTGAGAGCGAGTAGAATGGTGTGTTTTGGATTTGGGATGAAAATAATGTTGATAACACACTGATGTTTTGAGCTGTTGCTAAACAGTCAAGGACTGATGAGCTTCTCGTGCTGGCCTGCCAGCGAGCAGGCTGGGGGTGCACGGGGAGCTGGGAGGGGGCACGGCCAGGACAGCTGACCCAGGCTGGCCAAAGGGATATGCCATACCATACGACGTCACGCCCAGTATACAAACTGGGGGAGCTGGCTGGGGAGGCACTGGGGCTCGGGAACTAACTGGGCATCGGTCAGCGGGTGGTGAGCAACTCTGCTGTGCATCACTTGTTTTGTATGGTCTTTTATACAACACCCCAGGAAGAAGAGGGTGGTGGTGGGAGAACTAAAAACGTCAGAGAAGGCACAGACTAGCACGTGTGGGTTTTATTCCAGAATGAACCGCTGACCGCTTAGATCCATCCTGTCCACTGATGCAAACAGCGACTGCACACCTTTTGTCCCGGAAGGAGGACAGCGTGAACTTGCAACCACGCAGGCTGATAGTGCTAACGGGAGCGCAGCTACAAAGGTGTGAAGTGCCGGCCTGCCCGAGGGTGGAGATGGGTCCCAGGGATTCGTGTCTGCTTGTGATTAAAGGGTGTAGATTGATGCCTGCTGTTTTTCATCTTTTCTCCTACTTTTGGAGTGGAGTAGTTGAACTTGTTTTTACTTCATTGATTGTTAGGCCAGGGAAAGCAGCAAGCAGAGTAAGGGCAGACATGTTGACAGGGCTGAGACTCAAAGAGCAGCTGAGGCTATTGCCTACATCTTCTCTCCGCTCGCAGTCTGAGAGCGGCTGGTTTATCTGCCAGACGTGACAGCAGATAACGTTAACGAGCAGCGTTAACGAGCAAGAGAAGGACTCCTGCTTCTCAAAGCCACTGGCTGCTGAGAATTTCCTGCCCGGTGCTCCATCCCCAGTGGGACCCACTAGACTCTTCCCTTCTTTCCTGTCTTACTGTGCAGCACCTGCGGTGTCTGTCCCTTTTCACCAGGCTTTGAAGGACCCGGAAAAGGAGGTCACCCGTTACCTGTAGCTCCTTTATTGTTTGCGCTGTGGTAGTACTAGAAACTACAGCTGGATGGTCAGGAGGAGTTGTGTTTAGGGGCTATACAAACAGAAAACAAAGATGTCTCTCTTACGTTAGCTGTTAATGCAGAACTGAGACAGAAGAGTCTGGTGCAACTTAGGCCATTCTGTCATTGCTTCTAGGAAGGTTGTGGACAGTGGCAATAATGGAAAATGCCAGGTTCCAGTGCGTTTTTTCATGATTCCTCCTGTGTTTTCAGAGAAGGATGAAATGATGTAAAAGTAAAACTGCCTGAGCCCTGTCTGTTAGTGCTACTGCTGACAGAACGGTGCTTCTGCTGAATTGTAGAAAATAAATTCTGGAGGTTTTCCATGTGAATAACTCTTTTTGTTGCGTGTGTGTATTTGGCATGATTGTGTCTGTGTACTGTATGCTTTGGGGTTGCTTTATGTTTGATAAACATGACATTCATCAGATTTCTCTCTGCCTCAATTTCTTTTTTACAAGTGTGATTTCATGTTGGCAAATTTCTGCATCTGGAATTCCTTCTGTCCAGATTGGAACTGTCTTATCTGCCCATACCATGGGACTATTTCAAGGAAAAGCTGCTTGTCTTTTCCTTGAAAGGGAAAAGGAAGAGTTCTATTTAATTTCTTACGATCTGTAGGCATTAGCTGATAGTTAGGTTGTGTACAATACTTATATTTGCTCCTAGACTGTACTGCAGGTGTGCTTAAAGTGAAGGCTGGTCTGAGGCTTGGCTGAAAATCATATTCAAATACATTTCACCTGGACAGTATGGCTTTCTATGTGTCTGCGTTTCTGGGTTAAAATACTGTCTTTAATTTCTTCTAAAGAAATGAACAATGTATTGTTTAAACACTGTTAATCTATTGACTAAACTTCTAAACGCCTAAACCAGATCTGACAGAAAGGGCAGAAGGACCTCAAAGTTAAGGTCATACAGAAACAGTGAAAATTACTGTGAGGAGGGAGAAAGAGAAGGAGATTTTATTAATGTTTCTATCGAGGGAAAAGTAGAAAAAGTGCACAAGAATAATTGTACTGGGTAGAACTAGTTCATTTTGTCCTATATCCTATCTCCAGCTATGTCACAAACACGTCTAGAAAAAACTACAAAAAGATTGCTAAGTAAGTACTATTTCCCCCAACACACTTCCAGTCTCTAGTCATTTGTAGTTTATGAACCCTCTGAGCTGGAGACCTCTCTCTTTCTCTTCCCTGAATTTGCTCAGTGTCTCCTTGAATCCATGTAGACTTCTAGCATCACAGCATTTCTATCATAACACCAAGATCCTGCTCTTGAGTGGTGACGACCAGCTCATATGTAATAATTTTATTTGTCAGGATAGGATTTGTGTTTTCTCCTGTGCATCACATAAGTTTGTTACCTACATGAAATCTCAACTGTCATTTTAGTGACAAGTCACTTATACTATAATGTCTTTCCGTAGTTCTTTGCAGTCCATCTCTGGTTCTCTATTGTCCTTTATCGCTCAGAATTACCCTTATCAGCTGCCTTCGTTACTTCTGTGTTTTTGGTGTAACTTATAAATATGTTGAGCAGTTTGGGAATTCTGCTGATAATGTCAGTTCTTGCAGTGGATGGAGATTTCACTCCTATGTTTGTTTTTGTCTTTGGGCCACCATCTCATCACCCATGCAAGGACTTTCCTTCTGGCTGCTTAGCTTCTTTCAAAGCTTTAGCTGAAGGATTTTGTTGAAAGCTTTTTGGAAATCTGAGTCTATCTGACAGGTTACCCTTGTTGACGTGTTTGTGAATGTCTGAAAGAACTGCAATAGTCTTAGATGGGTTTGCCTTTAAAAAAGCCTTGTTGACTTTTTCCCAAATATACTGTATTTATGCAGGTGCCTGTTAATTCTGTTCTTTGTTACAATTTCTATTAATTTATCAGTAGACATCAGTTTTACACTATGTGGGTGTACAATTCCTTGGGTTCCCCTGGGATCCTTTTGTAAACTGATGTCAGATTTTCCATGTTCCGATAATCAGGTGCCAAAGTGGTTTTAGCCCAGAGGGTTGTCTGCTAGTATGTAACAGTTTTTCCATTTCAACCTTGAGTTCCTCTTAGATCCCTTGGATAAACAACTTCTGGTGACTTCATACTGTGTGTTTTGTCCACTTTTCCTGATAAGTTTGGGGTCATAAAGTTTTCTCACAATCCTCCTCTTTGTGGAGTTTTCTGAATGTCCCCAGTTTCTCCCACAAGGATTCCAAGAATTAATTTGACTTCTCTGCAATGGCTGGTTTTTTGTGTTTTTTTTTCTTTTTGTGGGTTTTTTTGGTGGTTTTTTTTTGTTTGTTTGTTTGTTTTTGTTGTTTTTGTTTGTTTTTTTGGTTTTGTGGGGGTTTTTTTGTTTTTTTGTTTTTTTTTGAGAGAGAGCACTCTTCTTATACCCTAGTCAGCTCCAGGCCACCCAGAGTTTCTGGAAGACTTTCCATTTCTGGAAAGTAATTCATCCGCTCTGCCCGCTAGCTCCCACGTTCCCATGGGGCAGCACGTACCTGGTTCTGCAGTAGGTGAGGCGTGCACCGCGTCCCACCCAGCTGATGGGAAAGCAAGGGGTGTGGAAGGAGCCAGGTATGTGGTGGGACAGCCCATAAAGAGGTAGAAGAGTGCGGAGTGCTGGGGGAAGGTGAAGACAGGGAACATGGAAAAGAGTTGTGAACAATGAGGGAGTGCGTTAAGTGATATAGGGAGAACCTGAAATGTTTTGGGGGAGCTGAAGCGGATTTGTTGGAGGGGATATGCTAACAAGCCCTGGCTAGGGTGGTAAAGGGGAATGAAAGGAGATATACACAGTGAGTGTAAAATCCACGAGCCATTAAAACTAATGAAGCCTTGGGGTTTTTTCTCCTCTTTGTGAAGCAGTTTGTCTTAATAAGATACTCTCTTCTCCTGTACTATTTTGTATTTCGCTTCCTGCTGTCACCATCTTGTTGTCACTTTCATTCTTGTTTTTCTAGTTTTGCTCAAATGCAATTCTTTGTTTGCTTATTCATTATTCATAAAAATGGTACTTGGCATTCTTCACCTTTAAAGCTCTTTGCAAGCCTGCTGTGTCTGAGCTGAGATCAATGCTTAAGTCAGAATTATAAAAAATGCTTTGCTGTTGTGAGTCTCATTCATTCACTTATTTTTTTGTTGAATTTTTGGCTAGTAGCATAGCCAGTTGCAGACGGTTTTATCTTGAAAATGCATCTATTGGAGTAGTAGAATCTATCTACATTACAAATGTGTGAGATGCGCTGCATGTTTTCAGCTCCTTTTCAATTAAGTGTGAGTGTTGAATGCCACACGTCTTGCAGAGCTTAGCTATATGGAAATATTATAGGTGACCACCATCGTAGTACTGGGTAGGTCTTCTGGACATAGAAAGGAAAAGGAAGTCATTCATGTCCTGAAATCACGTGGGCTAAGTATACACTCCACGTGGGTTGTTTTTGTCAGGGCCCACTACTTGGCTTTACTGGCCCTGACTGGCCTCACCCCACAGCCCAAGACCCCACTGCAGCCACCTGGGGCTGTCGGCCCCTGCCCCAGTGATGCTGCAGCAGGGCTGGTCTCCACCTCCCCGCAGCCCTGCCCTGCCTGGCTTCAGCCGGAGGTGCCCAATTCCTGGCTGCTCTGCTCCCTGGCTTGCCCTGCTGCCCTGTGAGAGCCCCGTGCTACTGGCCCCCAGACCACAGGGAGCAGCCACCTTGACAGTTTTCTTTTTTTTGTCCTCCTTTTTCTCTAAGCAATTAACTTTTCTCTAAGTAATTATAATTCAAACTTAGCAAGGCTGCACTTTTTGCTGGAGACTTCTTACTTGCCAAGACTTTGGCAATGAAACCATTACAGAATAAATGACTGGGGTGATAACTTTCTTTCATACATGTTTCATCAGTGGGGCTACAGTTCAGGGGTGTGTCAAAATAAACATTAACCTTACATCAGAAAATGTAAACCCCAGAAAGCTGGTATTTATCAAATAAAAGGATGTAGTGTTATTTGAAAAATACTAAGAAAGGTTAAAGAGAGAGTCTGATTTTTACTATAGTTTTAAGCCATGAAAATGCTGCATAAAATAAGTGACATCTGGGGAATCAACCTCACATTTTTCAGCAATGCCCGTTTTCAATGGGTAACAATTGTACAGGGCTTTGTAGTCAACTTCCAATGTCAAGGGTTTCCCACCATTTCCTCGGTGTTGGCGCTGAGGTTTGTATCAGATCTGAATAGAGTCTAGTAACTATGTGATGCAGCTCAAGAAATCACAGTAAAAAATTCTCAGTGTCCAAAAAGATTCTTCAGTTGCAGCTCAGTGGACCAAAGCTATGTGACCTGCACTAAAAGCAAGCACTAGCATTGTCCAAAAGCTCTCAGGCATAGCGTGGATATCGGTAACCATGTGCTTTGAGCAGCGACTGTTGGAGTGGTGTAACATGATGTTTTGTTGCTGCTTGTCAGTCTGGAAAGACAGCACAAAGAATCACAGAATAATTCAGGTTGACTATCTCTAGGCCCTCTAGGTGCCCAAGGAATATGGGAAACACTAGGGGTAAGAACTTGGCTGGTTTTTAGGTTGTTTGGACCTGTGACTGCAGACCTTCACTGCTCACTTTGGACTGTACAGTAAATTGATGTTTGCTTTGATAGCTTGCTAGTATTTGAGTTGCAATAAGGCACTAGAAAATTATTCATGCTTAATTGCTAGTCCACATTTAGTTATACAAACTTAGAATCATAAAATCATTTAGGTTGGAAAAGACCTTTAAGATCATCAAGTGCAGCTGTAACTTGGTGGACCACCGCACGCCTGCAATGCATCTGTCTGGGAAGCGCAGACTTCTTCCCGTGCATAGTTTCCTATCCATCTCATCAGACTGACAGAGAAGTCTTTCAAGGACACTTTTTAAAGTGTTCCTACATTTTCTGCCAACATTTTCTCTCTTTCTGAGTCAAGTTCCATTCATAACTCCTCTTTCAGTGCATGGTTCATATATAAATATATATATTATATATATTATA
>NW_010542873.1:0-3937 GCF_000687285.1 Phaethon lepturus
CTTAAAGGTCTTTTCCAGCCTTAATGAATCTATGATCCTATGATCACAGAGACAAGCTATAACTCCATTTTAAGGTTTTGTGCAGTATTAAGACACATAGCTGTAGTTACAGAATCACAGAATCAGAACAGTTACATGAAACTTACACAATTTTTTTTCCATAGAGAAAAAAAGGTCATTTTAAAGCCAAAGGCTGACAGTCTAGTTGTTCAGTGGGCTCAGAATTCTTCATAATTCTCTTTTCATCAGGCCAGTCAGAGGCTTCATACAGTTAAAATAGTTCAGCTGGGTGCAGGGATCCTTGTGTAAACAGGGACCAGCCAGACTGAGGTCCTGTGCAAAGCCCTTGTTTGCTCTGTCCCTTTTCTTTGACTAACTGTGGGGTTTAGTTCTTCATGGCCTCGGTTTAGCGTCTTACAATGAGGGAGCATAAATGTTTCTAATATGCAGTTGCTCAGTTCATTTGACAAAACCTGAATTCCTCCCTCCAAGCCCTTTGTCATACATGGGTGGTTATCACTGTCTTTGTCATTGCTTTGTTCTCTCAGGAGAAGAGGTATTGGGGTCACATGGAGTCTAATAATGCAGATTCAAGACTTGAACAATTCACATGGACTGAGATCCTGCACCAGGGCATTTAAGGATTACAACTGTCAGAGATGCAGGATTATGCTTGATTCATTGCTGCTCTGTTTCATAGGAAATTTCCACAAGGACTTGCACAAGGTTTTGTTTGTTTGTTTGTTTGTTTATATTCCTCTTTTCCTCTCCACCCAACCAGGTGGATGTTCCTAATATAGCTTTGAGGTTCACAATATGCTTTGACTCTCTTAGTTTCATAATCCACCTGAAAAATGGGGACAATAGCACTGTCCTTCTTTGTAGGTGTGATTAAAAATGATGCACTGAGGGCTGTAAGCTACTACGTATAATGGCAGATGATGGCAATTCCGTCCCAAGAGTCATAAATAACCAGCAGAGGAGACCCCACAGACTTTACGTTTTTAGTAAATTATTTGGACAGTTTAGATTATTCTACCACTCAAATCAGTGACAAACTTTCCTCAGTTGGCAGCAGGATAAGAATTGTGTTACAGATAAGTGTCCTTGAATAAGAGCCCCATATATCTCCAAGCATTAGTCATTTTCAGTATGGGAGCTATACAGAGAGTTGAAACTAGTGATAACTTCTTTTCTTGCTGAGTTTGTGCAAACATTTCCTGAAGCTTTCGATTTTACCACAATAGAAGCCTTTTAAAGCTTAAATAGGGATAACTTGAATTATTAGCATCGGTCCCCTAGCCCAACCACAAGCATGTCTGAAGCAGCTCTTGCTGATAACACATTGCAACAACTACATTTTCCTCACACACATCCACAAAATAGGCTGATACTCATGATTACCACCAAGTAGGAAATCACTGCGTTACTGGGACTATTGCCCCCAAATAACCTTTCCATTTCTTTCCTGCATTTTTTACCTGACCGTTTCAACATACAATTCAATTTCTCAGTGAAACCACAGGTCAGACACTTTGTTAACAGATAATAATGGCACCCTACAGAAATCAGTGGCTCTCAGCAGTGACTAATAGCAGCAGGTTTGGTCCTTTACAACTGAACTTCAGATGTAAGGATTTCTTCACTTACACTCCTGGCATGCAAGAGTGGCTTTGGAAGCCAACCCATTGCTTTCACCCTCACCTTCGGCACTGCACAGCCAGAGGAACCCCACAAGTACAGGAGCACAGATTATAAAACAAAGACCTAATTTTCTTCCACACGTGAAAAGAGCAGTACACTGTTCCAGCTGAAGCCCAGCAGCGTGTTTATAACTCGATGAACTTTCTATTTCCTTACCTGCTGCTGGCAACAGTTTCTGAATACATCTTTAGATCATATCTCCCCTTTTGGCTACAACAGAGAGGAGTTGTAGTTGATGGTCCTCAGTCACCCCTTGAATGGCTAACAGTGTTGGTGTTCTTTCTTCCTTACTTCTCCAATGGAAAGTCTGCAGTTTTCAGCAGAGCTCATGTTAGTGGATGATCGTGTATTTTGTATTGTCACTTATTTTCTGCTGATTTTTGGTTCATATCTGCCTCCACACTGACAGTTCTCCTTCATTTGCTATCAATGACCAGCTGTCGCATTCTCCTCCCATCTGTATATAGGCCATTAGGAAATGTTGGGTAGTCCTCAAGGGACCTCCCTTGCTAAACCCCCTCCTGGTCCAACAGTTCCCTTTTTGGTACTTGGTTACATCCCCTTCATGTTTCCTTTCCAAATTTCCATCTTCACCACCCGAGCATGCATCTGCTCACATGACATGATATGAAAGATGTCAATGAAGTCTTGACAGATTTCTTACAGAATCATAGAATCGTGGAATCGTTAAGGTTGGAAAAGACCTTTAAGATCATCAAGTCCAACGGTCAACACAACACCACCATGCCCACTAAACCATGTCCTGAAGCTAGGCTTGAGCCAACCACAGATATCTGGTCAAGGACCCAGCCCTGGTTCCTTGAAGGCCACTGTAGATTTATATGTACCTCTATGTCCAGGCAGCTGAGGACATCAGAGTCATGTTGTAGCCACATATGTCACCCAGGATTAGTCATTCCTTTTCCACAGAGGTTTCCATATATTGTTCTAGAATTGCCACAAGTTGGACACCAATATCCTGCAATGTACAACTCTGACCTTGTTAGTCCCACATTTTATCAACCTCTTCCATTAACAGTATAGTCTACAAAGCAACAGTCCTTCAACTCTCACCCATCAGATCTCATTACAGGTTTTATATTTGTAACTGGCTGCCTCCAGTGGCTTTATAATGTACAGGTGAATGTGTGGTATGGTTGACCTTTCCACAATGAATGATGAGGAATGAGGCATTGAGCACCCACAGTGAAATGTTTGTGCTTTAGCTGCATAAGCACGAAGCGAGGAAGGTCCCAACTCTGTAAGTAGTGTGTTAGCTGGCACTTTCCACTGGACATTTCTACAAGATTTTGTTCTCTCTGGAGGTTACTTCTTTTGCATGCTTGCTTTGTATCACATAATTTCCTTTATGCCTTGCTGCTATGTTGTACCCATGCAGCTTTAAATTTGAAGGGGAAAAACTTACGAACAATTTAAACTCATATTTCCAGGAGAAGTTTTCTCCTGTAGGGTCAAATGGAGCTAGTAAATGTGACTCTTTAACACGCTTTACCAAGCTCAGCTCTTGCTATGGCAATTAGGTCACCATGCTAAACCTCTTGCAGTCATATGCAAAGGGTAGTTAAAAGACACTGTGGTAAATTAGCTTATATCAAGCCTCATTAAACAATTAACTGCTGCTCCTGGGGATTCTTAATTAGCCCTTTACATCTTCTCTAGCTTTGAAAGGAGTTGGGGTTTTGATAAGCTACTGCATATTTATGAAAATGTCTTACGGAAGACTGCGCTTTGTCATTTCCAAAATATGTGAGTGGTCCTAACATCCCAAATTTCTTAGGTGCTTCACCAGAGCTAAGTGGCACTGACTTTTGGTGGCTTTAGGACATAATTCAAGTCTTGATAACCAGGTTTTCAAAGCCAAAGTAGATTAACCCATTGTAAAGTCTTATTCTATTCATGTGCTTGGGAATGGGAAAGCTGAACTTTCATTTCAAGTGAGAAGAATAAGATAAAGTTTTCATACTTGAATATATTGCTTTTTCTTTTTTCTTATTCTTGTCCAAAGAAAGAAAAAAATTAATATTTTTCATTCAATTAATTTAATCTAAAAATATTTGCTATTTTTTTTCAAAAAGACTCTCTAATAATCACCTCTATTACTAACATTTCATTTCTGTCCTACAGAATGATAGATAATGTTGCATTAAAAAAGTTTCTGGAGAATTGTTATGAAAACAGTTGGGCTAACAGGAAGGACTGGATAGTTTTGTTT
>NW_010542873.1:4172-9045 GCF_000687285.1 Phaethon lepturus
GTTGCAGCAGGACACAGCATCCATAATGCAAAAAACAAGGAAAAAGGTCCCTACTACTGTAGTATTTAGCTTTAAGAATGGAGCTGCTTGAAAATAAAGAGGTCAGGTATTTTTAAGAAATAGAAAGGCACAGCTAAAAGAATCAAATTACTGCAGTTGCTACAGAGACTTTTAACGATGAGATACTATGGTGATTTATGATATTGATCAACTAGAATTCTCCCTAAGATTTCCCCTGATTTTATCCTCTTTTAAAAGATCAGAAGTTTTTTATGAGGGAAGGAAAAAGAGACTATCATACTATGTTAGGTTAAATATGAAAAATTAATAAATCAGGTCAAGAAATAATTTGAGGAACCCCGTGCCAAAACCATTAAAAAACACCTTAATAAAATCTTTCAAATACTTTTCTTTGAAAACCATTCTGTCAGAGAGTCCAAAGAAGTAACAGTTGATTCAAAGCAAAGCCAGTTCTTAGGCAAGATAAGACCACAGCAGAAAAGCTAAAAACATTTTTTTGAGAAGCGGTGAGAGGTTCTTGAAACAAAACTTTCCTCTGTGGCGGATTAAGCTCAAGAACTGTGTCAAGATGAAGTGCTATTAGCAGAAATTTTAGAACAAGCCAATAAAATTTAACCATAAGAAACTGCCAAGATCAGATGTCATTCACTCACAAGTTCTGAAGAAATCCACTCTAGCAAACTAGCAAACCTACTAATTGTGGTATGGGACCTCTTACTTATATAGGCCCCTGTACTAGATGAGAAGACGATGGCAACTATAAAGAAATCTTTTTTTTTAAAGCTCCAGACATCATCTTGGGAATGCCAGATAATATTCTTGCTTGTCTTTAATGCACATTAGTAGACACATTAAATAGTAGAATTGGTAGACAGAGAGAGATCTGATATAAGGAAGACGGCATCGTGTTTCTTAAAAGTCAGGAGTCATAAATTTATTAAAAAACTTTGAAGGAGTAAAAGGGGATGTAGAGTATGGGAATCCAGTTGGACTACTTGGACTTTTCAAAAACTGTCCACAAAATCCCACAGCGAAGTATTTTTCAGAAATTAACCTTTCATGGTGTAAGAGGAAGTATTTGACATGGATTAATGGTTGAAATATTGGCAACAAGCTAAGGACTGAAATAAATGGCTGGCTTCAATAATGATACCCAACAGAGAGATGAGTTAAGACTTGTGCTGTTCAACTCATTTGCAGATGATCTAGGAAAGGAATGAGGTGACCAAGTAATGGTTTATCCAAGGTCATCAAAACTGACATGTCTTCGTAAAGGAGAGGGACCAGATAATAAAGTGACAAATGAAATGCCATGTCAATAAAAAAAGATTGGTCACATGTAGAGAAATATTATCTGAGTTACAGTCAATAATAGAGTATGAATTAGCTTTTACCACCGAGGAATGACATCTGAGTCATCATGGTTAGCTGTCTGTAAGTCATGTCTGTGCTACGTCATGTCAGATAAAGTGCATGCTAGGAATTCTTAGGAAAAGGAGTGACAAAAAAGCTGAAGGATGATTACACAATTGTATATATCCAATTTTGGCAACACCTTGAATGGACCGATACAGATTTAGTTGCTTCTTTTGCATTTTCTTTTTGTGCAAGATGAGTGGTGATGAATTTTGCTACATTTGAGGCACAGGAGACTCATGTCTGACAGGCAAAAAATAAAAATGCTGACCTTTTCCCTATGGACCCCTCTTACCTGGGCAAACCAGGAAATGCCAAGGGATGTACCAGCTTAGGAGGTGCTCCTTTGCCATCCTGCCTGGACTCCTAGGTATGAAGGTAGTTATTATTTTATGGGGAAGGAATTTTGTCATGTGGTTAAAACAAGAAGCCATCTGAATCTTGTACCTTGTTTTGCCATTCCTTAACGTGACATTTTGCTTAAATTTCTCTGTGTCTTAGTTCCAGGGTACAAAATTGAAGGAAAATTTCTTCCCTTGGCCATGGGGCTTCTGGAATGCTTATCTAATTGCTCTTTGTAAAGCTGTAGGAAACCTGAATATTAAAAGTGCAAAGAATTAGAGGTCATTAACATTAGCTAATGCTGCCCTTGCCCCACATAACAATTTAACTTTGGAAAATCAAGTCTCCATAAAAGAGAAACCCTTCTTTGTACTTGGTGGGGATGGATTATGATCATTCTAAGACTCTAGCTATGTTTGTTGGCATAAACTTAGAGAAGTTTCAAACAGCCAAAGTAAAAATAAATCTTATTATTGTACATTTATACTAAGCAAGGTTCACAGTTTCCTCTTTATTTTTTTTAGATTGCTATTTTGATTTTTTCCCCTGAAAAACAAATACTGGAATATAATGTTATTTTAACTTTGAAATTTATGGTCTTCCTGACAACAGGTAGTCACAGTTGCATTCTTGCAAAAGAAAACAAAATTAAAAATACAGACACAGGAAATAAAATTAATTTTAAAATATAAGAAAACATTTATTCTGTGCATCAGTCCAAGTGAACAGACAAGTCTCTGACTGATACCCACCACAGACTGCAGTTTCTTGAATTGATTGATTAATAGGACAGAAATGAGGAGGTGTGAATTTATTTTGGACTTCAACAGAGTTGAAAAAGGTTTGGCACAGTTCAGCTGGGCTTAATCTGCATTTTAAAGTCTATGAACAGTGACCACCTACTGGCACCCTTCAATGTGTTAGGTCCCATAGAAAGGAAACATTTTGCACTAGACTTCATTTCAGCTAATGTTCCTGGATTTATAAAGGTACTAAAAAGGCAACAGCAATCTGATTTCAAACTAACAAAATACCCCTTTTCCCTTGGCGGGATCGAAACTCAACAGAAGAGTCGAGGAAGGAGGAGGAGGGTAGGTGGGATCGGAGAAACAATTTCTCATTGTTTGGAGGTAGATTGTTCATGGGGGTGACCTTACGCTGAAAATAAAATAAAATTCCTTTGGGGTGTTTTCACCATTAAGCGTCAAGATTTTCATTTAACTGCATGAAAGGTAGCAAAGAAGTAATAAATAACAGTTCAAATGGGAAAAAGCTGCAGAGGAGAAAAAAAATGCTGAAATGCTGAGAATTTTATCTGAGCTAAAAAAAGGAAGCAGAAAGATCTCACTGTATTCTGCAGCAGGGATAATTAAAAACAAAGCCGTCTTTTAAGACAGAGCAAACATTCCCCACCATCTCCTTTTTCTGACGAAGCCAGGAAACACCCTCTGAAGTAAAATAACCATAACAAGAAAAGACATCTTCTTGAAGAAATTTTGACTCATAGTTTACTGCTTTATAAGCAGTTCAATAGAAAGATGTTCCACGCCAAGGCAACAAGTCAAGAATCCACATTTTTAATGCTAGTTTAGTCTCCTATGTGATTATTTTTACAACATCTGCAATTAAAGACAGATTTTTCAGCTCCCTGATTGTGACCGGATAGAAAAGGGTTTGATGTGCGCACACACAGAGGGAAGAAAAACGCCACCTCTCCCTGTAATGGTCTTCATTAAAAACAGCTTTGCCCAGCTTCTGTTTTATTTCATTTTGATGATTGAAATTTTCCTCATCTAGTAGTAGGTGGTGTTTTTTTTCTTCCTTACACTTCACTGGTCCAAAGGGAAAATCTGATAGTCCAAACTCCAGCGTTTTCTGCCATTGGGTCAGAAAGGGGTTGTCAAGTTTTCAGAGGAAGGATGGGGCTGGGATGGAAGGGGGAAAGGGAAAACCCAAAAAACTCAGAAATCACTGTTCGAACCCCGGGTCATTAACACACACAGTTATTGGGGGAGGGCAAGGCAGCTCCCAGTGGCAGCACAAACTTGGGGTGGTAAAACCAGTCACCCCTTTGCACCCTGTTACACCTGCTGGAGAATAAATGGCTCAAGGCACAAGTTTGCCTTTCAGGCTTGCTTAGCTGCCCACAAGTTTTTTTTACACTGATCTGCAAACTTTGTCCGTGTATTTTTTTTAGCTCTCCAGCGTGATTTTAAAATAAAATTATGTCACTGACCATGAAACTGCCTACTGGGCCCTTCATTGCTTTGGCACTGGAGTTACCAGGAGTTGCATCTGCCTTTGCAGACAAAAATTGCCTTTGTACAAGAAAAATGGCAGAAAAAAAATTTCCAGGAATTATTTTCTCAATTCATTATAGCATTTTTATAAGTATTGACTTAGTTCCAGGTAAAATACGACCTTACATGAAATTATCATCGCTATTAAACTATGCTCCGGGTCGAACTTACTGTGAATCCGTCTCTTTCAAGGGAGACTCTGGAGATAAATTTGTTTCCCTATGATCTAAAAGAGAGAGATCCGTAAAAGCCACATAGCATTGAAGGTACATGTTCCTTTTTTTGTTTCTGGACAGATCTGACGCTGTTCAAGGGATGTGTTTACCCCAGTGCTGAGCTGGCGCGGACAGGAGCCCAGCTTTGATCCTGTTGGAAACATCCATGGTGTTTCAAGGTGATTCAAGGTGGGCAAATACGGGAGGGGGGAGCACCGGGGCTGCCACCCTGTTTGCCTGCTAGGACAGGAACACCCCAGAGGCTGGGCAGTGTGTCAGGTGGGAATGAGGATTTTGAGGCTGTGCTGGGTTAGGTGCGGTGGGCACGGACAGAAAACCTCCAGTTTTGGGTCCCAACATCCCCTGATGCCACCAAAGAGGAGCTTCTCAGGGCATTGTATTTTTATCAGCTGGCTCAGGATCCCCCAGTGCCTTCAAGTTGCTGAGGTGACCCAAACCTCAGTGTTCAACAGCTTAGGCTAATTTTATTTTGCTTTTTGCTTTTTTTTTAAATAAACCCAAAAGACCAATTTTCCCCTTGTTCCTTTGATGCCAAAACCTCCGAGCCGTGGGCAGCAC
>NW_010542873.1:9105-9380 GCF_000687285.1 Phaethon lepturus
GTTCGGGTTTATAACTTGCTAAACCTTGTCCCGGCGGGGAGGTGGGAGGCTCCGTGCCGAAGCTGTGCGCGTTCGTGCGTGTGTGTGTGCATGCACGTACGCCGGGAAGTGCTGGAGCTCGTAGGGCTCTCGAGGACTCTTCGGAGGGAAATACAGACCTGGAGACAAAAAAGAAGGTAGCATTCATGGCCAAGCACACAGTGGGATAAACATATTTTCTAAATGAAAGTTTGTTATGCACATTGTACGACGGGAGTTGGTGTTTACCCACCGCC
>NW_010542873.1:9560-10270 GCF_000687285.1 Phaethon lepturus
ATTTGCTTTTTTTCCTGTCTCCCTTCTACAGTTTTGTATCCCCCTTCTTATTTTGTTAAGTTTTGGGGGTTAATTTTAATTTTTTATTTTTTAAAATATCAGTTTATGTTATTTATTTTATTTTATTTTTTGTTTTATTTTACTTTGTTTCACCGATGCAAAAAGTAGCAAGGGCAGAAGAAATAGAAGAAAAAAAGAAAAAGAAATGCAGGAAAATCCTAGCATTTAGGCATATGTTAAAACCCCAAACTCCCATTTTTTAATAAATGCAGATTTTACATGAAAATTCCATATGTTAAAACCCCAAACTCCCATTTTTTAATAAATGCAGATTTTAAATGAAAATTCCCTTTTTGTCAGAGACAAATTCTTGTTATTAAAAAAAATTCTTTGAGAATCCCTTATAATAATGATTTATCAGTGATTAGGGCCCAGTGGCAGATACAAAAACTATTGCCCCTTTGTCCCGGGGAGACGGAGGAGCTCAGGAAAGCTAAAACTTGCCAGAAAAAGGTAGGATAATCCCTCCATGCCGTGAACCTTTCCTGAGTACCTCCCTTAAATTCCCCGCGCTGCAGTTAGCCCTGGATACTATTAAAAGAAAGAAAGAAAGAGGGCAAACACGTCAGGAGTCCGGATTTTGCTCTTTGGCCAGTGTGCGTGATACAGCAGCCATGCCCCGTGGTACCGGTTTCATCCTCCTCGTGAAC
>NW_010542873.1:10284-11494 GCF_000687285.1 Phaethon lepturus
CTGCTGAATGCAGTCAAATCGCTCCGTCGCGTAGCTCCAAGCTGAAATTAAATACTGCAAATTCCAGGTCAGGCACTCACTCTTTTTGAAAGCTAAAGTGATCGTTTCCCCGTGCCCAGTTTTGATTTCCTGAGCATAAAAGTAATGTGTGTTCTCCAAAACGTTGGCCCACACAAGCTGGGCATGTACCCACAGGTTTTGAAGGTTTCTTTTACGAATCTCACGGAGAAGTGTGGCTTCAGAAACCAGACAAAAGTCTGCCCTAAGTCAGTGGGAGCTTTGCTTCTGGAAGGACTGCGGGACTAAAGTGCATAAAAGCGAGGTGATCTTTCTTTTTGCTTTTTAGAGGACGATAATCCATAGCCTTTTATGAAAATGATGGGCTTTAATTGCAAGCTAACGGTTGAATCACCAGTCCCTCGGAAAGAAAGGAAAAAACATACAGTGGGTGCAGGCGATGGGAAATAAAAAGAAGGAAATCGAAGATGAGATACTTCATTTTGAGAATGAGAAGTAAAGGAAAATTCACTCTGATCACGACTTCTTCCCTGCACCTCCCTGGGCTGGGTGCTGCGAAAGGGCCCCCTCCCTCCCAACGCACAGACTTTTCTTTCTAATTTGGCACTAAGTACAAGGAGTGGAAGGTAATCATTATTTTTTTCCCCTAAACGAACAGAGTTGATTCCTGTTCCACAAGGTGGCAACATCGCTTCAGAGCTCGCAGCATCCTGCAAGGCGCAGAGGCAGAAGCTTCGTATCCTTTAAGCTATTTCAAACATGCTCTTTTGGATGATTTAGAATTAGGAGGGGGAAAAGCCATTGTTCTCATTTTCACCATTTTTGTGTTTTCTAAACAAGTGATTTAAAATATATCTACCGTCTTTTGTACATTTTACTGTGCGCACTACCTGTATGATCCCATTTGCTGCGGCTCTTTCCGTACAGCTCAGCAGAGGGGAAGGTTGGTTTAACAGCCAACAGTTTTTAGCTGAGTGGATGCTCACATCTAAAATCAGAACGGACAAAATAAGAAACGGAACCAAAGCTGAGCCTTGATCTTCAGGGTTGATCAGAAACCAAATTTTTATTTAACATTTTTAGCCAGAGCCTAACTTTACTTTTAAGTAACTTTGCAGAAGCCAAACTGTCTGCCTCACAGGCTGTCCTTTCATACCTTTCTTCTCAATGTTCCTAACTCCAGTTTCTTTCC
>NW_010542873.1:11525-14202 GCF_000687285.1 Phaethon lepturus
AAACAAGTGTGCAGTCATTCTGCTCTTTTAAACACCACCTCTGCTTTTCACTAATGGCTACATGGTTATTTCTTCCACTCAAGGACATAAAAGTATGACAGATATTAAAAATAAATCACTTCAGAAAATAATACAGATGTTGTGAAGACAATGGCAAGTGCAAGGCCCTGCATTTCGCACCCCAGATCGTGCAGGCTCTGATATTGTAAAGGGTGCAAATAACTTGGCATGTGTACCTAACATCCTATTAGCCCCCCTAGATCAGAATGAAAATGCTTCGTGGCCATGCTGGGTAATAGTGGGCAAAGAGCAGGAGAATCAGTCCAAGGGTCCTACCAGCATGAAAGACTTCACTGGGTTGTGTCTACTTGAGCTGTGAATCCAAGCGATGTTCCTATAACATCACAGCAACGCGCACTGCCTACTTCATCAGTACCTTTGTCTTCTACGAGCTCTTTGATCTCATCAGGTATGTCTGCATTAGAGCAGCTCACGGGATGTCCCAAGGCTATGTTACCTTGCTGTGGGTACTCCATTCCTGCAGGACATCTTCATGGCCAGCCCTGGGATATCTGCAGGCCCAAGTGAATGTGTTTCGCAATCTTTGTGCGAGCTGCCTTTCTCCCAGCTGCCCTTGCGACAATGGTATCAGGCAGACTTATGAACAGTTTTTCCCCAAAATGACATGATGTCCTCTGCTACAAAGGCAAATGGGATCAATGTGCAAGCAAAACTCAAGTTCCCTTCCGGCTGCCCGTGAGGGCAACATGGCGTGTGTGTAACTGGCTCTCCAGAGCAATGTGGCTAACGTATGCATAATGCGTTCAGAGATGAGGTTTATCGTGGATACAGGCATCATGTCTGCCAACAACCCTTACAAAGTGCACAGCCAGGCATGCTTCAAAGGTCTGTTGGCAATATCGAGCCTGGTGCTGGTGAAACGTTTCTCCCTCGATGTAGGTCAGGGCTGGCTGGAGCAGGCTCACTGCTGATACACTCCCAAGATAAGAGCTAAGTGTAGACGGTGTCTTTCATTAACCCCTCCACAGTCATCAAATCTCCTGCTGCTCAGAAATGAACGGGGAGTGGGGGCTTTCCGTTGGCTTTGTCTGTCTCTGCCCGAGCCAAGTTTCTCCGCTGCTCTGTGGGCAACATCCACACGCCTGTTTCTAAACGGGCCGCAGGGCCCCGAGATGCCTTGATAATGGTCAGTCAATTGATTTGTGCGTAAATGAATAACTAGAGAGCCTGACTCAGCTCTTCTTTTCTACAGCCCTGACTTCTCCGAGGATACCTTGGGCATTGCTCTTGGTTAACAGCAGAGATTCGAGCTAAGAGTGGCAAATACAAAGCTGCTCCCGTTTTAGCAGCTGAGCAGGCTTTAACTTTTCCTTTCTTCCCTCCCTCCTCCCCTCCATTTTTTCCACTGTAAGTCAGAGTGCATTTTTGCAAGATATCCCTGAAATTACTATTACTACATCGCAATATTAGATCAATGCAGTGGTAACACACTCCAGATTGTTATGGCATTCGCATCTTGATGCCTTCCATACTGTCTTGTGGAATCTAACCTAATACCGCGATTAAAATGCCTTTTCCATTTCTCTAAAGCACACTGCCTGCTGCCATTACATAAACGTCTGCCTATCTAGGGTTTTATACTGGCACCCGTCACCAGGGTATTTGAGAGCCTAATGAAAAGGACCTCCGCTCATTAAAGGGAGATGAAGGTTCTTGCCAAAGCCTGGGATTAAATTAGAGTCCGTTAGGTTTCTCATTATACTGACATCATTATGAATCAGGAAAAAAACTCCACTCAAGTAAGTTGCGTTACAGCAGTATAAAGCCATCGTGAGTTCAGAATCAAGCCCTTTCATTTTGACACCAGCCTACCTCCGTTTTCTCTGGCAGCTTTTTCCCACTTTGTAACTCAACCGCTGAAAATAGCAGCCCTTAGTGTAATACATCTTCTCATGGGCAAGCACTAAGCTTCAGAGGGAGGAGCCTTTCAGAAGTCACCTTCAGATGGGATGGGAAAGGGAAAACAAATACCAAAAGGATGAAAAAAAGAAAAGGAGACCGTTGAGCTCCCACAGACTCTGCGTCATAATCTTTGAAAGTGGCAGAAAGTACCTTGGTTGCCGCCAAAACAGAAGAGTGGGGCTTCAGGTATTGTGCGACCTTGGGGTGACTGCAGAACAAGAAGCAGCAACCCAACTCTTGTTGAGAGCTGCAGCCTGAGCCCTGCCCTCCTTCACGCCCCTCTGAGGACTCAGAAAAGCAAGACAGATGCACAAGGAGAGGCATCATCCACACCACCAGGTTTTCCAAACCTCTTCTCCAAAGGGCTGTACTCAGAGTCAGCTGGGAGTTGTCATCCTTGCCCCATAGTGAAGGCAGATGCGAGCAGCTAGCAGAGGAGCCTTGCTTTTCCTGTGTCCCCTGGGCTGAGAATAATCTTGTCATAAGACTAAAGGTCCAGTGGGAACTGTGCCTCAGTAGTCCAGGCATGGCATGGATAGATTTGAAAGGGCAGTTTGACACGATCTTGTTTAAGAAGCAAGGTGGTTCCCATCACATTGAGAACCAAGGATGGGAGAAGGAAGCCCTTTATCTTGTTTAAGAAGCAGGGTGGTTCCCATCATGTTGAGAACCAAGGATGGGAGAAGGAAGCCCT
>NW_010542874.1:0-5533 GCF_000687285.1 Phaethon lepturus
CTTCCTGGGCCCCTTTGTCCTTCAGGACTTCAGGACTGTCTCCCAATTCTCCCATGTTACCTCAGGCACCTGTGATTCCCACTCTATGTGCAGCGAAGCTGTTGGTCATGCATTTTCTTTGAAGTTAAATCGATAGTGTAGGATGCATATCAGGCGATGTGATCTCCCAGGCATATCAAGCTGCATCAAGGCATCCAAGTACAGTTTCAACACAGGAGTTGAGTTCTACTGACATCTCTGCAAACTCGAACATGACGAGGACCTTTCTCTAGCACTGCGGACAACAAACATGGAATGGTCTGTGTCCATATTCAGCTCTCATCCTCCAAAGCAAGGTGGTTGCATCTAAAATGGTCTCTGTGTAAAGTCAGCTCCCTATTCCTGTCTGGAAATTGTCTGGGAGAGTGCCAGTTAGCTCAGGCAAATACCATGCCTGTGACCAGCCTAACAATTTAACAGCATGGATAACTGAGTTCTGGTACCTCGTTTTGCACTCTGAAGCTGTTTAATTTGCTAGGAAACAGAGACAAAGATGCTTCATGTATACTAGCCCATAGGGGATTTTTTGGTCAATTTGTTCTGGGAAACAAAGATGTCCTTAGTCACAGGCCAGACCTGGAACTGTGATTCTTCTGTTTGTAAGAAAACTGAGAGACTTGCCATGGAACTTTTAAGGCAAGGGTCTCGTCACCAACAGCATGAAGAGCTCTGCCTGGATCAAAAAGCTCTGCAGGAATCAAAAGCACAATATCCACACTGCAGAAATCCATCCATTCTCTGGTCTTAGAATTCATATTTCTGTTCAAAAGAGCTCACAGAAGCTAGTCCACTCTCCTTTTATAATCTGTTGAAGATCAGCCATCAATCTTATTTAATGTATATAAACACCTCTGCACAAAATCCTAGGGGATTCTAATTCAAATAAAACCATTAACTATAAGCTTTGAAACTCTTTTTTTTTTTTCTAAATCATAAGATTTGCCTTTAGATTTGTCCTGATCAAATCAAAGTTATTTCAATGTTATTATTTTCCTAACCCTAACCTGCTAGCACATACTGTGAAATCACAATACTGTACAGAGGAACACTGTAAACGGATAATGTCTCACAGTTGTTATGCATTACATCATGGAAAGCAATGTTTCCCACTTCTCAGTACTGGAGCTTCACTTAGAAAACCTGCCATTTCAGGGCCTCACGGGGCTCCCCAGCTCCACGGGTGTCAGAGCCTTCTATTTATCTAAATCACTTCTGCTATCGGCTGTGGAAAAGGTAGTATTAAAACTAAATATATAAGCCTGTCCAGACCTGGACCTCATCCAGCTCCATGCAGACCCATGCAGGTGTCTCAGAATGCTGATCTCCAGGGCTCCAGGAGAATACAGAGCAGAAAATCCCATGCTGACCCTGTCCAAAGCCAGCACAGGCTGCAGATTAGTTGACTTGCATGGGCTGTATATCTAATGATTGCCCTGCTAGATACATGTCAGAGGATAACTATAGTGGTAATTTTAATAATCTTTTATAGTGGGTAGTCACTTTGGAGGATTAAATGTGGGCATCTAACTGATATTCAAAAACATATTCAAGAACCCACCACTTACATAGGAAGAGGAAAAGAGTGGAGTAACACCCAGGAGCTAATCTTCAGTCTGATTTATGAAAATATACATCTCTCTCTTTTTACCTTGATTCAAAACCCTTACATAAAACTCATGGCAGGTTCCATGGACTGATTCAGAATCTGTTGGTTCACATTTACAACCCAATTTCTCTCCAGCCAGAAGAACTGTGGAGTTAAAAAACCAAGCTGACTTCTGTGCTGGAAATGAAATCCCAGCTGCAATGAGATGAACCTACTTTTTATTGGGAGTTCTAGTGCAAGCAATTTTTTTACAGAGGCCCTATAGCTAGAATGAGGAAAGACAGCAAAACTCTCAGAGCTGTTAAGTGGTATTTACAAAAGTCCACAATAACTCAATTGTTTTCAGTGTTCTGCAGAAAAAATCTTGAACAGGCCTGTGAAGAAACAAAAAGATTTTTCTTACTCCTCCTCACAAATTGGCTAACCACAACTGCAGCTTAAATAAAGAATTTACCTTCAGGTAAGAATCTCTGCAAGAGAAATTAAAAATGCAAGAGAGAAAGGGCCCTTCCCTCTGCAGCTGGCCAGCAGAGAGAGCCAACCATTTTGGGCACCAGGATCACAGCAAATGGCAGCATGTGACAGAGTTCTTAAATCCTCGTTTTGACATATATATCAACATTCAAAGTAAAAAGTTCATATTCATACCAAATTACGGCCCTAGTGAGAACAAGTGTCATAGATTTTTATTGCTATGCAATTTTATATTACATATATAAAAATATAGTGCTTATTGCACAGTTGAGTAAAGCTAAAATTCCTCCCTAGAAAATCAGTGTAATCTTGTGTTTGACAGGACATGAAAAATATCATTCATGAATAAAAAAGAGGGGAGAAAAGTAGACAAAGAGCAAAGGAGACAATGATAATATGAGGTATTAACTTGAACAGACATTCATCAAAAATTACAGGTTTCATCCATTTCTGGTCACTTATTATAGGCTTGTGGAAAAAAATAGCTTTCAGAATGAAAATACATGTCTCAGAAGTAAACATGGCTTTCTGGCTGGAACAGGCTGCACAGAAGGCGACAGAGAGATGTAACCCAGAAATACATGTAGGACAAGACAAAGTTTGTTTCACGTGTAAAGGCATTGATCCATGGGGAATGGGAAAGTCTCCTTTCAACCTGGGACCATCCCTCAGACCATATTTGGGGGATCCTAGAAAAGAGCTATACCCGTTGGCATAGGTACCTCTACATCTTCCCCACCGGCAGTAAATTACGAGGAAAAAACCCAACCTAACTTGATTTCCAGGAATCTGGAAGGCCCTAGGGAATCTGATCTGGACTTGCTGAGGCACAGTAAGAGTCCTGAGTATGATGTCCAGAGTAACATGCCGAGCAGGCTTGCAGACCGAGTTGCGCACGCGTGCGCACACATATACCTCAAAGCCACGCTTCTGGGATTATGCCAGTTCACTTTTACCAGTCAGGCAGCAGTTTCACATGTGGCCTTTGCAGCGATGGTGTCAGATATGTACGTTTCAGACATACAGTAAAGCGTAAGATGAAAGTCCAGCTATAATTTTATAATCACTCATCCAGAAGCATATTGTTATGCCAGAGTGACCCTTACTCCAGCAAGCAAAGACTGTTTACAAAATCTTTTTCTAAATGTGTATTATCTATATGGCACTGAGCATTTTACTGATGATTAAGCATCAAAGTCCTTGCCGTAGGTTCAAGATAGATTATGTGATGTAAGAAGTAAGGCAGTAGGCAAAAAAAAATTTTGCACACAGCTCTTCAGGGGCGCTTTTTAGAGAATGATAAAAATCAAGAGTTCTTAAAAAAAACCCAGAAAATCCTACCTATTAAAGCCACAATAGAAAAGCATTTTGGAATCTTCCATGTTTCTCAATTATGTTCTTTTTGAGTCTATTTTCATCCACTTTTTGCAGTGCTTTCAGCCTGTGACCGAACTGAAACCAGCCAATCTCTCTTTCTGGTTCATGTATATTAACTCAGTGCTGTTAGGTTTGTTTCTCCAAAACGGCAGGGTGCTGGGATTTTTTAAAGGTTTCCACAGAAATTAAGAGGAGAGGGATATAATACCTTCAACTCAAATTTATTTCTTTTAATTCATTTTATATGCACTTGGGGCCCAAATAACTCAAGAGTAATTACTGAAAAGTAGCCTATTGTGTGACTTGCACCCCTTTGTGAGCAACTATTGCCTTAACTCCAGATGCAGAGTGTTTTGTAACATGACTACACTCCATATTCCCTTTGTGGAGCATACAGACAAGCAGTGGATCCATTTTTCACTTGCATGCCAGAATAGCTAACCATATGTGTAGAGTTACCCACGTATATAAAGGCCAGCAATCAATTACTACTACTAGAAGTTAGTACAAATCAGGAGACAGATGTAACACCTCACAACTGTCTCTCTAAATAGTAGTGTCCCCTAAGCCTACCCCTACAATAGATTAAAGTTGCTCCTGACAAAACAATGTGGTCCTTAATATTTTGACTAATAAGCTCCGACCTCTGGAAATGTGGTCTTGAATAACAATAGCAATGACAAGCAAGAAATTTTAAGCATTCATTCAAGTTGCTGGTCTCTGTTCAAATTGTTACCACTCGTAGTGTGGCTTGAAAACTTTAATACACACAGTCATTTGAACAGAGTTGACTTTGTGCGGGGCAAACAAGACATCTCGCACAAAAAAAATTCCATCAGCTGCACAATATACAGTCATATCATTATTACAGGTCTCCGGGGCCTGTGTGAAATACAAATGAATGTGCAAGTGTTATCAGAATGAAAGGCAGAAATGAGGAAAATCTGGAACCAGCTAGCCACATTTCACAGAGCTAGATAACTATGTCTTTCCTCTCCGCATTTTTCCTCTCCATTACAAGCATCTGGGAGAAAAATGAATAAGGTGTGTGGGGAGACGAGTCATGTCTGAAACTTTTTTCTTTGCTTCAATAAGCTGGAAATCTCAGGATCTCTAACAGCTGAGGTTTTTTCCTCCTCAGTCCAAAGAAAGGGGGCTGGGCTTTTTCCTCATTAGCATGAAGATTTTTATTTTTTCATACAAAGACTGACACTTCTTTCACTTAGAAATTTTCTTTAAGCAGAAAACATTTGTTATGAAATTAGGTTTTAGACAAAAGCATTAAATCGGTACTATTTCTGGAATGTTTTATGTTTATATTTTCTATGTACTCATTAAGAAAATGTAAATCTGAATCTACATTGCATTGAGTAATGTAGATGGGCACACATCTGGCTGAACACACACAGACACTGTAAAAGATTTGGAAATACATTTTCTTAATGACTACATTCAAATATATACAAAAGACATCAGTATTATACAACCTACCACTCAAAAAACAGCAAAACACAGAATTAGCATTGTCCATGAAACCTTAACTCATTCCCCTGTGGCAATATATATCATGAGGTGGTACAGGATGGTATACCTGTACCACCTCCTATTTTTGCACAGGACCTTGACTCATTCTTCTCATTCTCCTTCCCTTCTTCACTCAATATATAATAGCATGAAGCCATGTGCTGAGTACAGGATTATTAATTTCCTTCTGAGCATTATGCCCAGCCTGTCACCACAGTAACTGACTTATTTGCAAACATGAGTGAATATATCTGCCTGACACCTCTAGGACATTAGTTGCTGTTATTATTACCATTATTATTGCTAATCATAATAATAATAATAATAATTTACAAGTTAGGAATAAATTAGAAATTAAAGCTAAAATTTTCTATTTAGAAGAGTTTGCCAACTGAAGATCCTAGTTTGAGACATCTAGAACCAGATGTCTCAGAGTAATTGATGATTTAGAGGTCTTCATGTATTCAAACACAACAAAAATTAGTATATAGTTGTATCCATTAGCAGTCGGCA
>NW_010542874.1:5564-25999 GCF_000687285.1 Phaethon lepturus
AGATCTGTAACAGCATCCTATGTTAAGCTCCTTATAAATAAGGAAGGCACAGTTAGTGGCCAGGAGTAAAACTGTAGGTTTAAATAACGTTTGCTTAGTTACAAAAGAACTCTGTGGAGAACTGTAATCATAGACTAAAATTGCATGGCATTGCACCTTTTGAGCCAAAAAGCTGTTCCTCTTTTCTGCAACTCCCCAGCTTTTTGTCCACGCACACTTATAATACAAGGTCCTTCAGAGAATGTTCTTTACCAAACACCCTTCAAGCAAGTGCATACCCTGTCTGATGCACTAAGTAACACAGTGATTCTGAAGCTAAAATTAGAAAATAAATTTACAAATGTTTTTAAATTAAGAGCAGACGTGACAGTGTTTTTAAAATAAAAGATGCAAATATTCTGTAATTAAACATGGTCCATCATACCATATCAATTTTGGAAAAAAGAATCTACTGGTACAGAGGCATGTGTCAATGGTAACCATATTTTCTATAATATCCTGAAGTTAGGGTATTGTTGAACACCAGAACCAAAATTTGTCTTTGAAAATTTGCAACTTTGTAAGAGACAAGCATTTTGGTTTCTAGTCAGCTCTGTTACAGACTTTCTTAAGTAATGTATGGAAAGACATTGAAGTTAGGTAGATAAACTTCAAAATGGTATTTTCTTCTTTTTCAGTCCTTCTGTTTATGATGCTAAAATTCTTCCTTTCTCTCCCATGTCCCACAGACAAAATTACAACCAATAATACTGTCATATGAAACTAAACTGGTTACCAATGTGATCTTTGCCAAATCCACAGTACCAATTTTATTCATTTGAGCCAAACAGGTAACCAAGTAGTAAGAGTAAATATTTTCTATGTAAATGAACATTTTACACATTTTACAAGGGCATTTCAGAGCAAAGGAATATGTAGTTTCAGCAAGACTGAGCTAGGATCACACTTTCGGAGTAAAATGCCTGTCTCTCTTGTTCTGTCCACCCACTCAAGCCTGGGACGTTCTTGCAATCTTCTTCTACCCACAGTTCCTGCAACAGTGCAAGCCAGTGCCCAAACTGGAGGTCCTGGGCTCCAGTTCTCTCCACAGCCACTCTTCTGGGGAAAAGAAAGGTAGCTGCACATGCCTGCCATTTTCTATGTGCTAAGTTTGATATCCATTTACAGAAAAGACATATATCCCTTGCTGATGATGTGTATAGTCCAGACTCACTTGCAGTGAGTATGTCTACATTACATCATTCAGTTTAAGAAGAAAAGCCATGAGTGTCTTACTGTGATACTGACGTTTCCCTTTCCTAAGCGCTAGTATCTTAGGGCTTTATAGGTCAGCATCCTAGTGAATAAGAAAAAGTCAGGGAGAGTCTAGGAATATTCTAGCTTACATATTTATTTCCATATATGCATGAACACTGAAAGAGTAGAGGCTGAATTGAATATAGGTACTGTACATTTCTTTCAGAGTTCTTTGTCCAACATCAAAGCCTGGTTGGCAGTAAGGAACTTTGTCTGAAAAGTTTAGGGCATCAGAGCAACATAAAGCAAATGCCCCTTTTGCTCTGATAACTCCCTCTAATAAAGTATCGTGCCTTATGTATTTCTTCTCAAGACTAACCATTTGCTCAAACACAGAAAAATAACTTGGCAGACCATGTATAATAATAGCACCACCTAGTGATTTGCTGCAAGAACCACGTGCTATTCCAGCACATTAAAATTATATGAGACAGAAGCACTTTAAAATACTTAAACAGTGATGCTAATGCATATAATCTATTGTACATATCAAATTATTTGTAAATTGTTTCAAAAAGAATTATTCTTAGCATAATGTGTTCTTTCAATGATTCATGAGCAAGTTCACAGGAGATGCAGAAATTTTTGGAACAGAATTGAAAGTAAGAGAAAGAAGGTTTTTGCATTACTAAGAAATTCACCAATGCTTAACCCTTTAAAGGGAAGATGATATTTTTTAATTGCTTACTTGAAAAGATACCATTATTATTTAAATTAATCCCTGGCAGCAAAAAGACTGATTTCATTGAAAAAACGAATATGGTTGGCCTGTTTCTGATCAAAGAAATACTTGCAATGTTGTGTATTCCATGAATGTAAAAAACTGGCAGGATTGCCCACAACACAAAGTTCCCAGCATTTTTTGAATATGTCACAACCCCAAGTATTGAAATACCTTAGCTAGTCCTTGAGCACTTTTTTGGGTCTGTACAAGGAGCTTTTACATAATACATGACCAAATTTGAATGTGGCCTTATGAACATAAATACTTCAGATGCACCAAAACCTGATCATATGTAGAACACACAGAATTTAAGTTTCAAAGAAAAGGTTAGCATCAATGAACACAAAGATTAGATAGGCTCTAAGTCTTTAAGCTCCTCTGCTGAAGTTAATGGAAAACCTTCATTAACCAAATTAAGTTCAAAAAATGCACATGTGTTTATGTGTATGCGTGTATACATATCCCTACATATGCATATATATTTTTATTTCTATGTGTACACATCTATAAATGTAGATTGACCTTAAAGGAAATCAGGCCTTCTAAAAATGCTATGATGATGATTGCACAATGGGCTTCTTTGCTTCTCCAAAGTTATGAATATGCCACAATGTGCTAAAAAGCATAAAAAATAATTAAGAAGATCCTTTTAAAAAAATCAAAATGCCTTAACCTTATTTCTCTTTGACAGTAGTTCTAACCCTCATCAGAAATAAATCAATCTGCAGCAGTGGCAGGCAGCTTCTTAAGGCCAGCGGATGGGGCCAGAGCCATGGGAAGTGCAGGACTGTAGCTGTCCCACCCCGTCACTGCATTCCCATGCTCAGGACTGAGTCACCCACACTATTTCTTGTGAGCAAGGCTGTCATCTCTTTGACTTTTTGTCTCTTTATCCCTGTTCAGCATCTTTCTGTACATAGATCTCAGTTATCCCCCTGCATTTGTGCATTATTTTAAATGTTTGGGGTTTGTTTTGTTTTAACTTAAAGTTTTGAAGCCAAAGTTTCACTGAAAATGTCTTGAGATAAGTGGTAAGAACCAGAACCTGAGCTGGATAAATGGAGCTCTAAAATGCATATGATGTTTTTTCTTCCCTGACTGGATAACTTCTCTTGAATAAGGTATAAGACACAGTTACATCATGCCATCAAGCCAGGACAAAGTTGCCTGAACTAATATTGCCCTAAGCTGTAATTTCCTTTAATTCAACACAGCACTATATAGAGATCCATGCTTCATCTGAAAGAAGCGAAACAGAATCTGTACCACACTAATTGGCATACCTGCTAACCCCAGACCAACACAGCACTGACTTGGCTGTGCTACATGCAATCGTGAAGCTATCCTGGGACCCGCCACTTCAACCCTCTCTGCACCATGGTCTGATTGGGGGTGTGAGCTTATAGTACTATACAGTGAAATGTTCTCCACTCAGGTGTCACCCAGTTGTTTTATTTTCTTTGAGAAAAGAAAAATCATCATCTTTATGGCAATTCCCATCTCTTTCTGTGACATCTACAGGAGCAGGCTCAGCCTGGCTGCCAGCCAGCAGTGGCTGTATGATGCCAGTGTTGCTCTTCACCCTACAGGTGAGTACCACAAGGACAGGATGTGGTCCCAGGGCAGTGACTGCTCGTGCTGAAGTACCCATAGGGGAGTGTAAGAGCTATGTGGGCAATAAAAGTAATAAAAGATGTACAAGACATTCATTTTCATCTGGGACCATGGGACTCAGCGCTTGGACACAGAGACAAAGTGTGAGCTGTATGGAAAGCTATGAGACATGTGGGTACCTGCCCTGTGCAGACACACAGCTTTTTGATTGTTCCCCTTCAGGTAACTCACCTCCCCTTACTTCCTTTGGGAACATTAATATACCTTAATCTATGGTATAGACTGTAACAACTGCATTTTAGTTCTCTAGAGTATACAGAAATCTTAAATGTGGAACTGCATGTCACTATTTTTCTGTGGCATCTCTCTCACTCACATTCTGTTGTCATCTACGTTTTCCACACTCTGTTTTCACAACTCATTTTCACCTTCCCACATGCAGGATATCTCTAGCAGGTGACATTTATATTGTAAGTAACCTAAACATTCCAGTTTGGGCTTACTACGCTGAAACAGGCAGTAGTCTTAGAACGAAGGGGAAATGCATGCCCCTGCATAGCCTTGAAAACACACTGTATTGTATACAGGACCTACAGTCCCTTAACTCCCCATGTACACACACCTGTCATTCTCTACATTCCCGTTTGCCCATAAAACTTAAACTTTTATTTTCTTCCTCAGAACAAACTTGAAATGCAAATGAAAGGCTAGACGAGGACTGAGTTCTGTCTGCACAATTCAGTGGTGGTTTCAAGGAAGAAAACTGCCCTATTTTAAGACGAAAAAGTTGCTGAGTCTTGCCACCTGTTTTGATCAAAGAACCAGCTTTGATACTATTGTGGCACCACTTTACATGTTTCCGTTGGATTTAAAAAAAAAAAAAAAAAGCAAAAAGGGAAAGAACTAAAAGAGGCTTGGGCTCAGCAGTAAGAAGGGCTGGTGGGGAATCCAACTTACAGTGTATGCTTAATAAAAAGGTTTCTTCTTAAGAAAAAGCAAAGTTGCTGTACTCTGGTTGGGCACTTTGCCTGAGGACCTTAAAAGAAACCCTGGCAGATGAAGTGTGAACTCATATGGGAGACTCAGTAGATGGCACTCCTCCCCCTGAGTCAACACAAGGGCTCAGCTTTGGGTTAGAAGCCGTTCTTCCAAGGGGGGTGGGGTGAAATCTTTCCTGTAAGATAAAGGTTTCAATATATATACACACACACAAAAATATATATATTCAAGTTGTAAATATGTATAAAACTTAGACACTCTAGGTCCCAACTTGCTTGGAGACTACTTTTCTCCCTATGTCCCAGTGTGACCCACTTCCTCCTAACTCCAGCCATGGCAGTTGGAGTGACAGATGCTGTGAGTCCTGGCATGGACCAGAGGAGCAGACAACAGGCTATTGCAGTATGAAATTGCCTTGGAGTATGAGGAGAGTCTGTCAAATCTTCCTGCTTTCACATGACAAGACAAATGCGGTTCTTTAGTTGCTGTGCTTGGACAACTTCTGTTTGAAAATATAAAATCATCCTCTTGTTCTATCCACGAGATGATTGCAATGTTTGGATAGGTAATTCCTATGTTTGTAGAGAATTTGTAAATTCTTTTATGATCTTTAGAACCAAAAGTCCATGGTAAGGGGTTACTATTAAGGTATCTAGACAAAATAATACATATAAATCTAGATAAGTCAGTCCTCATGTCAATAATATTAATTTACACTGCAATTTCTTCATCATGGATTTTCCATATATTTTACTCTGCTGAACAACATTTTCTTAATACTTGCTGAAGCACTTACTAATCCAAAAACATAGTTCACATACTTCTGTGCTATCTTCCAAATCAGAGTCTGGAGGAAAATTGTAAAGTGAAATCTGTAGAGGGAAAAGTAAGGAGATCTAGAAAATAAAGAAGTGTTGGAACAGATATTAGAATTTTCCATTGCAAATTATCACCACTAACCGGCTGCCTGGGAAACACTCCAACCTGATGTTGGGTTCTCTTTGATAACGTGGTGTTTCTAAGCAACATTTCTAGTCAGCCCATGTATGAGTGGTCAGTCACTACTCCGCAACTTCAAAACATTAATTTCTTTTGTTAGATGCAGATCCAATTTGCTGTTTGGTGTTCATATGAAAAATACAGCAGGCTTTTTAAGATACAGTTTTTAAAAGAAAGGAAGCATTGCTAAATATTGAAACACATTTCAACACATAGAGCAGCATGGCTAATTTATTCAATACTACATTAATGAACCCCTTTTTTGTTCCTAAGCTAAGCAGATGGGTATTCAGGTAGCATGTGTTAAAGTTGTCAAGAATTTATGTTCTAATTCCATTCACATAAGCAGCCAAAGGCACTTCTTACATAAGAATGACAGTGATAACAATTAGCTGGTCTCTTCACTCAACATGTTTCCACTACAATCCCAGATGAAATTTTTTCAGGACTTGGACCTATTCCCTCCAAACCTTGTATGTGAAAAAGATGTGAATTCCAATCCCTCAGAGTCCATGGACTGCCCATCCAGATTGGATCTATGCTTTGCATACGTTCAAGTGCAAGGCGTACATAATGATTAGGTAATTCATAATTTAATTTGGAAACCGTTCGTATCTCACCCAAAAATATTTTTAGTTTTATATGTAGGGATTCATATCACTGATAAATAAAGAACAGGCATGTTCCCGTGAAGTGAGAGATAATCAGTTGTGCAACAGACAGGATCTCTCACACTGACGGTAGAAGGGACATCAGCCTGTAGTTGGCTGATGGACGTTGAGCTAGACAGAGTCCTGCAGACTACTGGCAGGGATGGGGATACAGTGGAGATCACTGTGTTCAGTAAAGTTAGGCACCATTTTCTGCGGCTGTGCTTGCATCTCAAAGAGACTGACTTCAGATCTCTGGCAAGAACAGTTGCATTCCACACTCAGGCAGAAAATATTTTAGATTTCCATAAAATCATCCTATCAAAATGAATATATTTTATCAACTCAAATCTGGAATATGTGCATCCTACCAGTGCTAATTATAACAAGACATATGGTTAAACAGCATTTCAGATTGAGACCGTTTGGGGAATTTCTCTACCTACGATTTCTTCTTGACACTGGAATCTTTCTTATGGACATCTGTCAGGATGCAAGTTCCAGCAGGAACATGGCACACTCAGCTCTTTCTTCTGATCCTTTGCTTCCATATTGACATAAAACCCACCGTAGGTGACAGAAAAGTTGCTTGCACCTGGCTCATGGCTAAAAATAGTGAGCCATTAAACTTTGATGATCCTCCATTTAAATGGAGCACACTTGGATAAAAGATGGCAACTGTCCAGAGCAAACGGTTATTTAAGTCTGATTCCCAGGAAAGGTAGTAATTGAACTACAGATTAGTTACCAAGAAACAGATCATTTGATATGCCTTATCGAAAGATCACCTGAGGTATAGGAAAGAGACTTATGGAAGTTGTTTCCTCTGAGATCACTTCAGAGGAAAGAAAGAGGGAGGAGACAGGACTGAGAAAAACTCAGTGATTCAGAGCTGAAATTGGAGAAGTGTCATGGACAACGCAGAAGACTCTGACCCCAGAACAGAAACCATCCCAAGGTAAAGAGGAAACTGAAGCAGAAGGCTGAATGTGGAAATCTTTTGTCCAAAGATGTGTACTTCTAACTCTAGCTGAAGTAAGACATGATGGTTTTTGCTACCCGTTTGTGCACCTCAGTTACCCCACATCTTTGAGAGGGGAAACTTAAGTCTATGTTCACCACAGTGTGGGCTTCTGGGAAAAGACATGCATGGAGAAGTAGGAGAGGAGGCGATGGGCTGTGGGAGTCTTGCTTCCCTAAAATAATAGTAGATAAAAGCCAAATCAAAGAAGTCTGCCAGAAAGAGAGGCTAAATCTTACCGAGACATAAGAAAGCTTAAAACATTTAGATATCTTGCAATATTATCCAAACACAGCAGCCTGGAGTGTACAAAAAGAACTGAGCTTTATCAAGGCTGTGACACACGCAGTCCTAGAAAAATTAATTCATCTAGCCTGCAGCTATGTGTTCCTTTCTTAGCACACTGGCTCCCCTTGTTATAGTCATGACAGTAATTCTGTCACGCACTCTCCCTTTTACAGCAGGCAGTCTTCACACAGGCCTGAGTTTTAGCTGCTTATGTGGGTCATGCCAAGGTACAATACATGCAGTGGCCTTTTTGACCTTCTCTAAAGCATACAGCAAGGACCCAAGCAGTCTGTGGACTCCCTGATTGCTGTGGGGAAACCATCGAGTGCATCTTGTGGCCTTTCACGGCCACATGAAAACATGACCAGACAGATCAGGGGTGCAGACACCATCCCTCCCTCAGTCTGTCTGCATGCGCTGGGGACGCCTCTCACCATAGCACCAGTGGAACAGCATTTTATGGCTTTCTCTACCAGTGCTGGCTGAGGCATTTTTTATTCAATAACCCTGGGGTTCCCTGTATCTTCATGGAGTAAGACAGTCTCCTCTGGAGACTTTCTGAGACCACTGAAGATCTATATTATGCGGTCAACATGTCTATCTTTCAGCATGCAACATGAGCAGAACTTAGGTGACATAGCTCGTAACACAGAAGCCTAATTTAAATTCCTAAAATAATAAAAAAAAAAAAATTATGTCAGTTTAATTATATCCAGTGGGAAAGACTACAAACACTGCCCCTGGAAAATACAGGTGGAGCTTAAGCAATAAAACTCACAAAAGAAATTCATCTGTAGAAAATTCATCACAAAGACACAGAATGAATTCACAGTTAAACTTAGAGATGAAGGAAGTATTCCCAGCAAACAATTAATCTATATAAACTAATATTTAATCTTTTTTTCAAGGTGGTGCTGAGTTTTATGAGTTGTGGAGATTGCCCACAAATGTGTTTGTCAACAAATGCTGTGAAGAGATCTGTGTGACAGGGAGTTCCTGTGACTGACCTTGAAAACAACAGCACAAAAGTCAAACCAAAGGTCCATCTAGTACAGTGTCTTTAAATAGCAGCAAAAAGCAGATGGTTAAAGAAAGTGTAAGTGCTAGGAAAACAACATGATATTTTGTCTACTCTATCGTTCCAGCTTCTAGTGCTGTGTAGATAAGTGACTTCATAAACCAGATGTTGTAACTTTGTGGTTAGTGCTCCTTGATTGATTTTCTGCTCGTGATTTTAACTGGTCACTACATCTGTGTTTCAGACCATGGACTCATTTAATTTCCTTCTCTCATGAGCATTTCCAGGCTTTCTACCATGCAGGCCACTAAACTTGAAGTAACTTTTACCTATTACTTCATTTGATTCTCCCCATCTTAAAATTCATCATTGCTCCAGAAAACCTCTGGGAAAGTAGTAATGAAAAGATTAATGAAAGTATCTTTCAGATTATGCATGTGCTCTAAAGCTTGATCCAAAATCCCATTGCTGACTAAGCAAAAACCAGCATTGATTTGAGTCAGATACACACCACTTTCAATGTGATTTTCTTTTGAGAGATGCCAGAAAGTCTCAGGACATTTGAAAACTCAAATGTCATATAAATTGGGATTGAACGTTACATCCTATATTTCTGTGTTTTGTTCCCTGATTTAATTAAAGTAATAGTGTTTTAATTGCAAGTACAAACAGTTGTGAATTTGACAATGACATTTGGAATTATTATTACACAATGTGCATCAAAATATTTTTGCCAATTAACATGCTTGGTGAATATTCACAAAAACCCAGTACATAGTCAGAACAGAGTTTAAGATTACAGTACCAATAAACATTACAGTCCTTTTTGACAACCTTCGTTATTCTCACCAGTCCATGATTATGACACTGAATACCGTGTAAAGAGTAGCAGAATCATCAAAGCTCCAAGAAGTCTTTCAAACCTCTTTAGGTGTTTGATAAACAAGTCTCTTGTCATTGAGTCTGTAAATATGAAATCAAAAGATCAGCCTTCTATACCATGAATGACACCCAAACTGAAATTCACCAGATGCATCAGAGTCTTAAAAGACTCTTTCCAGGAAAGGAAATAATCCACGTCACAATGGATCAGTCTGGCAAGACTGCCACTTGTCATTCCCCTTCTTTATTTTCTCCAAAATTTCTTTATTAGATACCATAGGATGAAGCCATCCTTACTGGGACCCTTTTCATTTTCTCTACCAGACAACTATTGAAGTCTCAACATAAAGCCATTTTCTATGTCTATGTCCTTTGCACATATATGCTCCAGCATGTAGTTCAACACACTGTCATAAGTACCAGCTCTTTCTGTCGGTTCCCATAGCTCCCTTTAAGCTTTCTTATTTTAAGATGGACTGCATACTTTGATTATCTTTCCCTGCTCACCTCATTCTCCACCATGATGTTTTCCCTCCTCTCTCCAGGACCAGTTAAGATGTAAGCCCTTCAGTTGCTCTTCATAGCCTGCTATGGGAAGCTTCCTGAGGAGGCCATCACTCTAGCTAGTCTACTTTTTGCTTCTCCACTCTTACAGTGAGGAGCCTTGCAGGCAAACCTTCCTCTTACTCTCCTGCTCCAAGCTTTTTCCTGCACTTAGTGTCCTGTTCTGCTGTTCTTTGTAGTTCAGCTTTAAAGGGTTCATTCCTCCTTCCCTCTTTCCTATCCTGCTCTCCCAGCTCTCAGCTTTTGCCAAAATATCTTCTGATGTCCTCACAGGGTCCCCTCGCCAGTATACTGACTTCTCCAAAGAACCTCTGCAAGCCTGTGACCCCTTCTGCCCCTCTTTTTCCAGTTATTAGATTCAAACCTTCCTAATCAGTTCCAGTTGAGGTGCAAATGCTCAACCACAGGAAATTACACTTTGGTTTATTTGGCATCCCTCTGACAAACACTCCCCTACTTCACAGGATTGTACAGGGTGAGTCCTTCCAGGATCAGAACACTTTCCGAAGTCTTGGTTTGATTACCCAAAATATTTCAGGGTGCAGAATCAAATTTTATTCCTAAAATGTTCCTCTTCTTTTAGAAGTCAGGACATACGTTATTTGAACCTTCCACCTCAGCGATCAAGAGATGTGTCCTAAACACCTTGTGAGAGATATTTGGAGCTCCTTACTTGCATGGAGTCAATTAGAGCATGAGCAAGTAGGGCTCGGCACCTTCGGGCTCTCTTTGCAGTGATGAGGTGGTACGTGCCCTGACAGTACCTTTGCAAACTGCATCGCTTTTCCTGCATGGCATTTTAAAAAAAATCATTCCATTGCAGACTTGGGCCTTCAATGTGCTTATCGTTAAGCATAAAAATAGTTTAACTGATGTGAAAGAAATCGCCTACATGCCTGCACATGTGATTAAATGCTTTGGTAGATCAGGCCAGAATGCCGAACACATTGTTGAATCAAGCAACGAGTGTGTGTATAAACAAGATCTTTACAAACTGACACAAACATAGCACTTGCATTTCTTTAAGAATCATGTAACTGAGTTCAGTCCTGGCCTCAATGCATTGGCTCTAGTAGGAAAAGGCTAGCAGTGAGTTTACCCTTACTTCTTTTTTGATGTAAAGACAAACTGCTTCGGTAAAAGTCCGTGGTTCTAATTTTATTAGTTACAGACATATTTTCACCAGTTGCTATACCATCTTATGTGGTGAATAACAGTGTTGTCAATATGCAAAAACTTTAAAAATAATTGGGTTTCTATTTGTATCAAGCCCCGATTACTTTTATGAAGGGCGGTGTTTGTGTTATTGGCCACTGGAGGCCAGCTAAGAACATCGGAACATTATCCTGCCCTGCCCTTGCAAGTAATGAACTCTTTTCCAGTCTGTAAAATGTTGGTGTTTTGTGGTTTCCTGGAAGGGAGATAGCAACTAGCTGCGCCTGCTCCCACTGAACATGATGTCAGGGTTGTCAGTGTGTATCAGAGATCGCAGTGCCAGCCCCCCTGCAGGCATTAGTGCAGAATTAGGGGAGCAACCATTACTTGCTTTATTTTATTTTACCATCATGACTTCACTGCTGTAAGTAATCTCTAACTGGTACAGCTCCACTAATAGTCGTCCTGTTAGCCACAACTCCACGCACCAGGACAAGCAGCAGTGATGCTTTTATAACACCCAAAGTAAACAGGGATTTACACATGCCATTTTGATCTTGATCCTGTTCCAGTTTTCTTAGCAGTTTAATTATTTTAAATAATTGCCATGAATTTTCCTAACACTTAGGGCACTTCGTTCTTTGCTCCTACTTCTATATTGAAACATATTACAAACCATTTTAAATGAGGTTAAACTAGTCCTCCCAAAAGCCCCCCGGTAGAATTGCCAAAGGTTTACTTTCCTACTTTAATCAGTCATTTATTCTGTGCTTTGAGAAGACAGAGCTTCCATTGACTGCAATAAATTCACATAACAGGGATTATTTGCGTAGGCTAAGAAAACTGATGAAAATGTCGAAGTGACTATTTTTGTAGACGGCTTCAGAAATATTCCAACTTCTCTAGTGCTCACCTTCTGTCAACAAGTGGAGGATCTGTGCACCTCAGACCTGCTAGTGTTAATGAGAATGATCTTTGCAAAGGTGCTGCATGTAGCTGGGAAAGGAAGAGGCTCCGATGCTCTTGCTTGTTAACGTTCTCCTTTGTTTCTGCCCTCTCCAACTCAAACGCTTTCTAGCTGTTTTGCTGGCAGCTTTAGCAGCATTAATGCATTCCAAACTAGAAAAGTTTCTACTTTAATATCTTACAACTAGCTCAATATGTACTGACCTCAAACCCAGGATAGTAGTAATTTGATATTGCAGCTCATTATTGTTACTCCCAGCAAGTTTCCCCTTGAAAGTGCCTGATGCTTCCCCCTCCCTCTCACACGCACCCTCCCACCCTCCATTCAGAATTTGTTTTTAATTGTTCAGGAGAGAAAATTCAGACTGTGAGCCAACAATATATTTCCAGGGGGTACAAGATATTAATAGAGCTACATCGTGGCCCCATATATTGTAATAAACTGTGCTGTAATTTGTTTACCCACCGTAGACAGTAACTAACATTCAGATAAATGGAGTTGGCGCCTGCAAGATTTATGATATACTTCTGTGCTTAGCAATGTTTAATCAGGGAGTTAAAATATTACAGTGTAAAATCCTTTACAAGCATGCACAAACAGAGAACTACCATTAGAGGCTTGGCAGACATACTCGGTGTCAAATAGTACCTCCAGACACTCTCAAAACACAAAGAGGAATATTCAAAGCAGCTACTAACTGACTAGCATTATTTGAGAACCACGTCAGAGCTCATTTTTTTAGGGGGACTTGCTTTTGAAGTGACAGAATGATAGGCAGGGACAAGTGGGCTTGTCTGCAGAGCCCATCAAGCTGAAAGAAGTTGGGGTGGGTGGAAAGCGTGGAGGTGGGGGGGAAGGGAGGTGAATTTTGGTCAAAAAGGTGGTAGAAGCCTGTCACAGAGCTTAGTGTGTTTGGATAAGACAGGCTAGCATGTGGGGGGATCAGCATGAAGCATCACACCTGGAGGAAAAGACAACTAGCTCCAGCCTCAGTGCCATAAGCCTGGCTCCACAAAGTCTAGCCAACATCTGGAATGGATATCAAGAGACACAGAGCAGCCCTGACTGGCGCTCTACTCTACCTTTGTACTTTTCACTGCAAATTGAAAAGCAAAACAGACATCAAGGATATATTTATATAACTGTCTTCAAGCTGCATTTTCTACTCCCATCTGCTGCACATGATAAGTTTCAAGTGTTTTCTAATAAAAAAAGGATTTTTTTTTTTTGCCTCTTGTTCAGTATACAGACTGACTTTTTTTTATTCACAGTTTTAAAGGAACAGTAAATATTTTACAGCCAGAGGAAGCATCAGCACCGTAAGACTTTCTGCTATTGACATTATTTAACCACGCTGGCTATCGAGCCAAATGCGACACGGCGTGAGTCTGTGCGCGTGCACACGCCTGCGTTTGCCTGAGTGTGTAAATGAGCTCGCTCGTGTGCATTCGTATGTGCACACGTGCAATGGAGAGGAACGTTCCTGGGAGTTTTTGGTTTTATTTTCACATCGTGCTGTTGTTATGTCGCTCAAAGGGGGAGGGCAGCCCCGTACGTACAAACGGGAGACCCTGTGGTAAACCGCTCTCCAGGAGGGATGCACCGAAGGAATGCATCGACCATCTCAGAAGGGCTCTGGTTTTTCTCTCTGCTTTCCAGCTACGTAGCTGATGAGACCAGATCAGCCTTGTAGTCAGGTTGATTAATTATGAGGAAAATAACCAGAATGAGAAATGGTTATATTCGACTGTGAAACTTCACCCCCTGACCGTAAGGCACCAAAATGGGCCCGGCCATACGCGGGTTTCGGCAGAGGTGTAGGGAGCGCGGCCTGATGCGCTCCTCAGCAAAAGCTAGCTAGACTCAGATATTCCAAAATACATTCTGGACCACATGGGGAATGACATGTACGAGTAGCCATGAGAAAGTACAGTTATCTGAGGGAGTCAACTTCAACCCATGAGAGACAGCAGGAATCAGAGATCCTCGTCCAGCCCTAAGAAACGTCTCCTCTTCAGTATGGAGCAGTGAGCCCGAATCCCTATCTGTCTCATTTATTAGTATAAATTAAGGATAGCTGCATTTGTTGGAGTTATACTGGTATAAAATGTGCTGAAAAATGCTCTCTGAAGCCACCGGTGAAAAGTTTCACCAAGACCAATAACAGGAATAACAATGCCATAGCAAACGGCTTCAACATCAAAACTGTTATCTGCTATTACTTGTTGCTCTCATGAGAAAGGAGAATCACACTGGAAAAAGCTCCAGTCTCTCTCCTTCATATTGTAAAGTACTATTTTCAGGTGGTTTAGTACTGTGAACAGGAGATGGGGATGTAAAACCTATGGTTCTGTTGTGACTGCACCAACTCACCTTATAAACCTAAAGAATTAGTAACATCTCTGTATACTCCTCTGTAAAATAGGTATAATTCACCCATTACATGGAGAATGTGAAGTTTAGACAATGGTCCTAATTAAGATAATGCTGATTTTTATGTTGGAAATTTGTTGCTGTGTTATAACCATTCAGTGAAGCAGAAATATTTTTCTTTTTCCATGAGACAGCCTTCAAGGAAAAATATGTTCTCTTTAAAAAAAGTTTTATTTTTGTAATAAAAATATTTTCAAAAGTGAAAAATGTTGTTTTCACCAACATTTCTTATATGAAATACCCCATCATTCCTAATTTGCTCTACTTGTAATATGCTTCTGCTGTTTCAATGAAAAACCCAGCATAAGAGCAAATACTATATTTATACGACAGGAAGAAGTTATACACCCTACGTTGTGAGACCCCATGAATTTCAAAAGAGCCAAGAGCTATTCTTAGCTGAACTTTTCTAAAGTAACATCAAAATGAGTGCAATCTAAAAATTGGATCATTTCATAACACCTATTGAAAATCATTCTGTGTTAGCTAAATAAACATATTTGCCCTCTTCCATAATATGCAGGCAAATACAAGTATCTGTTTTTCATTTGCTGCTGTGTTATCAGCAGCAATTATTTTGTTAGGTGGCTTGGGTTTTTTGTGGGTTGGTGTTTTGTTTTTTTTTTAATTAAAAGCCTATAACTTCATTCAATCTCCTAAGTTTTATTTGGAAAAAAGGGTGACATAGGATCTGTGAAGTGAAACTCACAGTGTCAGTAAAGCTGGTGAGAAATCACAAAAAGAAGAAGCCTTTTCTTTGGCTGAAACCAGTCACTCTGCATGAATCAGACAAATTTCGCAGACCAAAAAAAAAAAATATATTGCTTGCTCTCCTAATTCTGAAAGTATGGTTTCCCTTTGAAATTTCACTGGCAAACTTCAGGCATCTTCTCAATGTAATTTTAGAGTTTACTGCTTCTAAAGCTATTGTCCCAAGTGAAGTTATCACAGCAAAAGTAGCATATGACAAAAGATTTGCAAATGCTTTTAATATGGAAGCTCTGTGGAAAGAAACTCTAGGCCAGTGTTTGGACATAAAGAAGGACGTGCTTTCTCCTTTCCATATCTAGACTACTTCACAGCAGTTCTTGAGATGTGTTTTGCCGTGCACATCCGTTCAAAAGAAAAGCTCCATGAGTTTGCTCTCTGCAGACTAAGACATTTCTGGTTGACTTTTAACAGAAGGGATCATAGATAAAGGAAAAGCAGCCAGGTGGGTCAGAGGGAAACACCAGCATTTCCTGACCTCCTTACTTGTTTACAGATAAACACAAGATAGCTGTAAAAGTGACAATCATCTAATGTGTTTGCAAGAGTAAGAAGTTAATAGAATCGAATGAATCTGAAGAAATAGGAGTATATTTCTAAATTTTACAATTCTTGAGTTCATTTAATAATAAACGTTTCTATATTGACTTAGAACATGTTCAATATTATGTATCTATCATGTACATGTGTTTGTATTGTCTCATTTGTTAAATTCGGATGGAAAGAGTTGTTCTCTATGGAAGGTCTAAAGAAACCAGAAAGTCATCTGTATGCAGTTCGTAGCGGGAGAGACGGTCTGCAGCAGACCGTGCTACCAGGTCATCTCGTACTTCATAAAAAGTAATGAAATTAGCACTCTTTAGACATCCCATGCTGAAAGGCACTGTCTGCCAATTCAGTATCAAGATTACATTAAACCCCTAAAATACGCTGAGTGAGGTTCAGTTTCTGAGTTTGTTCCTCCCTCACGTTTCATGTGGTATATTTCTCAAACGGGGAACCTGCTCATTCTCTCTGTTTACCAGTATCTGCCTGATAAAGTAGAACTGAAAACACTGTGCTGTACTGGAACGTGAAGAAGTTCGGAGGTCAAAACAATTGCTTGCTGCAAAAATAAAGGAAGGCCTTTCCTATGAAATCTATGAACTCGAAACAGGGATACAGAACTAGTCGTTGCCAATAACTTTAACTTCATTTGTCTATATTTGGCAAAAATTGTGCTGCAGCTGGAGATGAAATGCTGAGCTAAATAACTGCAGCGACGTGAGCTCCAAAACAGCAATTACTAAGCTGTGCTGCCTTGTGTAAGATTTTACTTTTATTTATTGTATTTAAAGCAACTCTCTAGCTATGTACAGTACAACACGAACTGACTGATCAAATACTGCCTGACTGCAAGGCATTTCAGCTCCACTGTCAATATAGTTAACTGTTTAGCGAGGCAAACATGTTTTTCATGAAGCCAGATTAAAGTGGTGTACATGGTAGTTTTACTGTTCTACATGCCTTTTTATTGTCTCTAATTGCAAGGAATAACTCATTTTAAAGCTAACCTTGGCTTATCACAAATGCTGAATGTATTATTTTTTTCTTACTATTGGAAAAACTGTTGATAGTTTTAAAAGGCTGAAGGAAAGGGGCACACAGTCACTATTCACTGCCGTAGTGAAACCCTCCACCTCTAGGAGTTTGGTTGTTTAACCTTTCTTCATGGTTACAAGAACAAAAAAGAAAAATTAATAAAGCTGTTGGAAGAAGTGCTTACCAACATGATTTCTATCATCTACCCCTTTAGAAAAGAGGACAAGAAAGTTGTGGGGTTTTTCTGCAGTGTCATCTTTTCCTTCCTGGGGATGTCTCTGTTCTCAAGTGTGAAGCCCAGGTAGCTGTAATTGTGAATGTTCTCCAGTACTATCTAACTCCACACGTGTGTCTGCTATTACAGTGGAGCCTGACAGTGGCCTCGGTCTCAAGCACAAAGAAGAGATACAAGAATACTAAACAAGTTTCATCATGCATAAACAACTTAATCTAGGGAAATGTTGACATTTCTGTGAAAGAAAAGGAGAAAATGAAGTGACATATAAGTATTCTGCTAGTTGTTCTAGAAAATGGATGCTGACGCCATAAATCTAGCTCATTCCCAAAAAGTAATGTAACTGAAATGATATCACAGTGCCAGAAAAGCTGACTAATTGCTTGGATTCCAAAGGTGACATAATTTTTCCAAAATGATACAGTATTATTAGTAGTATTCAGTCCCTCAAACAGTGGATAGAGTCCTCATTTGCCATATTTCTAACTCTTCCTTTACTTCCACAGCCAGAAATCCCCATAAAGAGTCTTCCCTTCTTCCAATTTCTTGGTCATTCATGAGGTTTTAACTCAAACAAGTACAAACTCTTAACTGTCTGATTAATTTTTTAGAAGCAGACAGCAGCACTTCTTTGGGACATACTGCCTTTCAGCAGCTGGTTCCCAAATATTTAGGGCAAGTGGATCATTGCTGTCATTCAGATTGATCAAAATTATTCTGCATTCTTATAATCTAACTTCTACTAAGGTAATACTGAAAATAATTCATAGAATCATAGAATAATTTGAGTTGGAAGGGACCTTTAAAGGTCATCTAGTCCAACTCCCCTGCAATGAGCAGGGACATCTTCAACTAGATCAGGTTGCTCAGAGCTCCGTCCAACCTGACCTTGAGTGTTTCCAGAGCTGGGGCATCTATCACCTCTCTGGGCAACCAGCGCAAGTGTTTCACGATCCTTATGGTGAAAAATTTCTTCCTTCTATATAGCCTAAATCTACCCTCTTTTAGGTTAAAACCATTACCCTTTTGCCTATGGCAACAGGCCCTGCTCAAAAGTCTGTCCCCATCTTTCTTACAAGCCCCCTTTAAGTGCTGGAAGGCTGCAATAAGGTCTCCCTGGAGCCTTCTCTTCTCCAGGCTGAACAACCCCAGTTCTCTCAGCTTTTCTTCATGGGAGGAATGTTCCATGCCTCTCATCAAGGCTTGAGGATTACAAGCTTGAGGAATGGGGCCCTGTGAACCTCATGAGGTTCAACAAGGCCAAGCGCAGGGTCCAGCACCTGGGTCGGGGCAACCCCCAGTATCAATAGAGCCTGGGGGATGAAGGGATGGAGAGCAGCCCTGCTGAGAAGGACTTGGGGGCACGGGTGAGTGAAAAGCTGGACATGAGCCGGCAATGTGCGCTCACAACCCAGAAGGCCAAACGTGTCCTGGGCTGCACCCAAAGCAGCGTGGCCAGCAGGTTGAGGGAGGGGATTCTGCTCCCTCTACTCCGCTCTGGTGAGACCCCACCTGCAGCCCTGTGTCCAGCTCTGGAGCCCTCAGCACAGGAAAGATATGGGTCTGTTGGAGCAGGTTCAGAGGAGGCCACAGCAATGATGGAAGGGATGGAACCCTCTGACAAGGAGAAGAAATGATAGATTTTTCTGTGCTTTGGGAGCTCCAAACTGGCTGCTTATATGTCCTGGGATGTTTCTCCATTTATTTCAAGACAGTGAAACCCCCTGGGAGAGGTAGGAGTGGGAGGCTTGCTTCTTGTCACCTTTTCTCAACTTCTGAGCCTGCCTCATTTATAGGAATAAATTTTAGTCCAGCACTATGCATATAGATACATCATTGCTCAGATTTTGTTATTCCAGTCTAGATCTTGTGATTCCATCTTCTGCCGAATTGCTTGATTTCTTGGTGGAAAGGAAAGCAAAGTAAAGCGAAGAAAGCCAAGGAAAGGAATACAAGTCCTGTATGAATCTTCAGAATTCTTGATGAAAGTTATCCACCTTTCATTACGAGATATAACCTGTCAAAGCTTGACTTATCTATTTATTTATCTATCCATACTATGGGTCACTCTTGCAATTCCATAGGCACAGTGTAGAAATTTTCCAACATGTTAACCTACAACTGTGTTACCACCAAAATCATCTACAAGCTATAGTTGTTCTCACAGTACTTGTTACTATAGGAGACCTTTCAGAATGGAAATGAGGAATTGCTAAGCACATGCATGTAGCAGCCATTTACATCCCTAGACCCGCTCTGGCGTACTGACTGAGAAGCTAATGCCAAAGTCCCTCTAACCTTCTGATATTCCGGTCTGAGTAGATCAGTGATTAGCTGCTCTTCACAGCCAGGTCCTTGCACCTTGAAGGACTTGAAAGCTATTTCATGATTTACTCTTCCTTTGCAGAGTCACTAAGAGATGAATGTGGCTAAACCACGACACAGAGCTAAACATTTCAACAGCCATCACTTTAAACTCAGTAAACCAAATGAGCTGAAGCATCCCAGGATCGTTGCTAGTCCTTTTAAAGTACAGTCCCTGTTTTCTGGTTTTGCACCAGAAAGCTCATACTTGCATCAACTTCCTGCTAAAAGAGAGAGGCTGCACACATACTTCTAGGGTAACCTAACTTGTACCACAGGCTGCTAGAGATTAGCTGACTGGGTGTTACTGATGTTGACACTCTGATATATGGCTCTCCACTTCTACTTTAATATCTTACAGCCATCGCACATGTTGAATGTTGTTTGGGCTGTGGTGCTTCAACATAACATGAAGCAGGAACTACCGCAACGTATAATTTACAATGGTGAGTCTATGTTTTACTTTCACATATAGAACACATATAGAATTCTTCCTTTTAAAGTAAAGCTTCCCTATCCATCCATCACACGCCACTAATCACCACCACTTAGGCATCTTAAGGAAAATGATGTACCATGTAGCAGAAAAATTGACATGGCTAACGACTGAAATTGAGCACATCTGTACAAATTGTGAAGAAACTGCAGGACTGTTATACAAACAATAATAATGGCAGCCACATTTCTTTTCTAAAAATGAAATCATTCCCCTGCCATTTACAACAATTTAGTATTTATGCACCTCCACAAGTCTTCAAACCACTCTTCCTGAGTGATTCTGACGCTTAGATCGTGGCTCTGTTGTTTTGGAGAGATCAACAGCTAGTCAAGCACTAACAAAATAACAGCCTGACTAACTCTTTGTATTTAGCAGGAT
>NW_010542874.1:26030-56388 GCF_000687285.1 Phaethon lepturus
TATTCTCCTTGCTAACAAGGTTATATTCCTTTTGAGGAAGATTTACGTGCACATGGATATCTGATTGCCTTTAGTCTTTGCATTGAGATCTGTTCTCCATTATCCAATTCATTACCCTTTATTTCTTATAGTCTATTCTTAGCTATTAAATAGGAAAGGCTATGGTGCTGAAACTTGTGTTAATGTATATGATTACCATGGTAATGGAAGCATTTGGTGTAGTCTTCTTCAAATTCCTGATGTGTATTGGCTGCTCTTTGTCTGCTGTACTGTTTTCCACCTCTTGGCTACAGTGTCACCTCTTTGTTCCCAGTTTGTCTGCAGTAGCCTGGACATAAAAGTCTGTGTCATCTCCACAACCCGTCAGACAAAGACACAAGGAAACACTAAACCTGCTAAAATAAGGGGTTTCTGGAGCAGAAAGCATTTTAGCTGAAGCCAAGGGGTAAGATGAAGGCAGCACAGAGTTTGTCCCGCTCCTGCGTCAAGTAGACACCCTGCTTTGCCTTCTTAGAGATGTGCAGCTTCCTATGGGGCTCTGACATCCTATTTTCCTAGGATACTTGCAGTGCAGGTAAATTACTGTCACAGCAGTAAGGTAATTCCCATTTCCACACTCTTCTAATCTGCCTCTGCCTCATGTTCAATTCGGCTCTTTATGCTGATTTCGAGGCAGTAATTCCTTCCTTTTTATGCCAGCTGAGGGCCAAGCTCCACCAGTCTCTGAGCTTACAGTTTATCATCTCTGTGAAGCCCATGTTCTCTTTTCTTTATACCACAGAATTTGCTTTCACCTGTGAAGAGAATGACTTAGCTCCGTACACAGGAACATCCTGCATATTTCCACCGAGCACAGCATATTGCTGCCGTTCTAGCACGACTCTATTGTAAATGACTCTCAGACACAAGACAGTGAGAAACCTCATGCTGACATGCAGAAGAAGAAGCTAAAGGGGATCTGTGCCTTTTACGAGGATGTGCATTATTGATAGCTTGTAACCTGCAATCATTTAAAAGGCATGGTGAAATCATATTGGACGTCATGAATTGTGGTTTCAGACAAGGAAATAACTGAGTAGCTCATATTCTTTGATGGCTAACATTTTCTGAAGGGAAACTATTGTCCTAGCCTTTCTAAGTAAGAAAAAAAACACATGACGAACAATTTATGAGGCTTATACTAGACTCAAGGCCGTCAATTTTTATTTGCTTGGTTGGCCTGTTGGGATTTCTTGTTTGTTATGGAGATATTTTCTTTCTTTATAGAGAGTGCAATATTGTTAAAAACAAAGGATATACTGTTGTTAGTAGATCTGGCCTGAATATCATTCAACTAACATTAGTTATTAGGTCAGAAATAAAACTTACCCTGTTATTAAATCCATATTCTACCACAAATACTTTGTTAGTAAGAGAGTAATTTCTTCATATGGCAGACAGGAGCTGAGGAGACACAATGGAGGGACAATAACAGTGGAATCTCATTTATCCTAAAATATTGCATAAAACTTAGGTTGTAATTTTCCTCTGCCTTATTGAACTGTTTTCCTCTAAATTCCCAAGAGCAGCCAGGTGAATCAGGAAAGCACGAGAATGAAGATTAAACAGATTTCCTTTCCTACACTTCCACTCAAGTGAGGGGGAAGGATTAAAAAAACCAGTTATTTTAACTGCATTTGTTGGAGGGCAAGAAGAAAAATTTTGAGATAGTGCCTTTTCATTTACAGATTATTAACAACTTTTACTGTAGAGATTAGTGCATTTATGGGTCTGCCAAAATGTCTGAGGGTATTTGATGAAGATTCATTAGGGAAGGAGAAGAAAAGAAAGAAAAGGAATTAGTATCTTGCATAATCCAGCATATTCCACTGAAGCCAACAGAGCCAAGGATGCAATTTAAGGTGTACATTTTCCAATTTTCTGTTTCCTGTACTTTCACACATTGCCTACTAAAGCAGCCATGATTAGCAACTCGGTAGGTGCAGTGGGCTGATTACATGACAAATCAAGATCAGGTGAAATAATATACAGGATTTGCCAAAAAGTATAATTTCAGTAATCCCGAAATTATTTCTGGATTTGCACCGAACAAGCGAAATAAGGTTTGAGAGCTAATTGCTAATAAGGCTGCTATCTATCACTCTGATTTCATACTCTCTTCCAGTAATTACAGCTTTGCCCAGACACAAGACTGGTTCAGTTCTGTCCTTCACTGAACACAATTTGAACCCAAACCACTTTTCTCCAAAAAGAATGCCCTAGACATTGAACTAGGCATTCAGAGTATTCAGCCACTCTTTACCATTATTTTAATATTCCTTTAGCTGACAAGAAAATAGCCCGGTAGCCTAATGGCTACTGAGCCTGTAGACTACCTTGGCTTCAGGCACTGTTCTGAACCATATCAACCATATCTGAACCAATCATAGTATGACTATGTAGAATGTGGTTCTGCATTTTTCAAGCAAATGTCTTAACAGCAGACTGTCAGTCAACCTAACACTAGCTTCCTCAACCTGTTTCTGGTTATTACAATAATTGGTTATTCACCAATCCAGTGAGTATATCATGGTTTAACCCAGTGCTTAGGGCATTACTCTAAGAAACATGACAAGTGGCTTCTCATCTTCCTCCACTGATTAAGTCACTTATGCAGTTGAAACAGGAATTACTCTAAAGAGCATTTTTTCCAGGATATCTTAACCAGATGGATCACATTTTCTACTTGAGTAAGAGACTAGGATTCAATCTTCATTAGGAGAAAAGGGGGACTGTCTCCCACACCGAATAAATGTTCAATACTCAAGACAGATGAAGCATGGGAGGAGGAAGAGCAGCAACAAGGAGACAATGGTGGAAAGTGACCCTATCTCAGGACTAATAGACAACAGTGTTAAAAGTGAAATAAAAATTCAACCTTCTGGCAGCCAAGACATAGTCACAATTACTAGACGGCCTTACCTGCCCTCACTTCATTTGCTGCTGTTTTTCCTAACTTGTCAGACACGTTCATCAAGCCACTCCATGTCACCTGGCTTTAGAGCCCAAACATGCGTTGATGAAGTGTCCCTGAGTTCCATTTTTGGACAGTGGAGACCTTTCTCCCTCTCAACCTGGGACAGGTTTTGAGATGGGTGGGGTGAAACATCCCCCCACATTACATAGTGTTTGACTATACGAGGTGCTAAGACTAGACTGGAATGACTACATTTCAGATGTCTGAACTACAACAAGAGGAACCTCTATGATCCAGCTGCCTTGTCCAGGCACTACACCTGTTTGCCCTACAGAGACATCATGATAGTTACTGCACATTCCAAAATCCTCAGAAAAAGCTATTGAGTACACATTATTTTCACCGGCTTTGCAGACACGTTCAAATTCACTTATAAGCTGCTATTACTCTTGAGTTATTAAGAAATCCATCCCATATTTTTAGAGAAGTTTGACTTCCCTAAGCTCCCACAACAGAGTAACCATCCCTAACAACAGCTGGCTTTTTTAATGGCATCCAAGACAAAGAATAGGAAATGTTTCAGTGATGCTGACCAAAAAGATGTGCCATCTCTTCATGAATAAGAGAAAGGGAAAAGCACTCCACAACTGAGCATACTCACCAGCTGGAAGAGAAGGAGAGGCAGCAGGCAGGTGCAAAATAACCATTTTGGGGCTCTACCTGATTTTCTCTCTGTTCCAAAGGACCGACACCAGAACAGCTTTCTGTGAAAAGAAGCAAATCTAGACTTAGTCCAGAAGTGACTAGTCAGTGAAAAGGGACAGTATCCAAACTATTTTTAAGGATTAGGCCCCTCACACACACATACTGTTTTTCAATATTGTTCTCTGCAATAAAAACTGAGATTGTTTTCTGAACAGGACGCCAGCTGCTTCCTGTTCATGCTACTAATACATAACACTGCCATTGTATCAAATCAAGGGATCCTCACTCTGATCATCAGCCAGCAGAATAAATGCACTATATTAAGTAAATCCTTATAAAAAGCTATAGCTTCGATTGGTGTAATTCAGCCCAGTCACACTGACTTCAGCAATATTTTATTCCTGCTTAGGACCAAATCTGCATTGAAATTTATCTTTCACATGATTAACTAATATGTTGTACACTTATACACATAGAAATAAATACAGTTCTATAGGTTATGCACATAGTATGGGCCCCATAGTTAGTCACACTTACAAGTTATGATCTCACGGGCACACGTGCGACAAAAACATACACAAACAGCACAAAGCTTCAGCACAGCACGTGAGCTGAGTATCGCTCTCCTTTGCCAAAAAGAAGCGTTCTCCGACCTTCCGCATCTCTTGCTGTGAGCATCCCCTTCCCTCCCAAGAGGCGATCTTCCCCAAAAAGCCACTGCCTCGTTCCACACAACTCCAATCTGCTGTTACCATGGTTAATATTTCTGACTTGATTGGCACCACTAGTAATTGAACTGCAGTCTCCTGAGTGCAGCAAGCTCTATTCATTAGCCCCTATTGTGTTAGGACACTGCATCAACCCACATTATTTTTCTGTGTTAAGGGGAAAAAATCAGCCATGAATACAGAGTTATGTTGCCATACAAGATCATCGAGTTTTGCTTTTGGATTAACTCTATGAAATTAAATAAAATATTGCACATAAATTTTTATTTATATCATGAGCAGTGCAATATGGGATGAGGCACCTTCATTTTGACTGCATAATGTAATACCTAAAACCTGAAATAGCTCAGTACCAGCTTTGTAAAAAGAGTTTCAGTTTCATCACTGTATTAGCAAAATATTTGCAGTCTTCTTTCTCTTTCTTTCTGCTTTATACAGTTGTACTTTATACAAAGTTGCTAATTTGAGTCTATATGTGACAGAATGCTATACAGCAATGAAAAGAATCATATACCAGAAGGTTTCCTGTATAAGGAACAGGACAGATAAGCTTCATACTGCAGCTTCCAATTTCCCATTTAGATCAAGATTTTATATATATTATGTGTATTTTAGTAGATATTATAGAAGATCCTATGGTATACGTAAGTGAATTAGACCAATTAGAAATTACTTCATAAATCTTGGTAATTTTGAGCTGACAAGTTTAGTAGAGGTAGTGAAAATATGAGAAATATTTGTTATCCTGATCCCATGAAGTCTTCCACAAATGAGTAATCTCTGACATCAAGGAGATGACAATACGAGCAAGGAGTTCCAGACTGATCCTTTTGTTCATCCTACTGTGTTTTCACTGTAATAAATACCCTCCTGGTTTAATCTTTGCAAAAATCTTCATGCTTTGTCTCTTTTATTCCTTTTTTCTTTCCCCTTTAGACAGGTCCATTAGAGAGGCCTGAGAAATATTTGCCACAAAGATTCTTTCCCACGGGGAGAAAAAAAAAACAAGGACAATAAGAGAAACACAGGTGCCAAAGGACAAAGTTCTGCTTTACTCCATCAACCTGCCTTGGCATTGAGATGGACCTTGGAAGACAAGTAGTTTGCAGGGCTTCAGCAATGCGAGCTTGAGAAAGGCGGATGGGAGGGAAAGCGACCGACAATGTGAGATACTGGCAGCGGACGAACTGTTTCTCATCGTACCTTGTTATTAAGTGGAGTAAGCTGTTCTTCACACTCTCAGTGCCAAGATTCTCACCTTTCCACCATTTCCACTCTGTGTTGAAAATGCAATAATGTATTCCCTGTTTCTTCAGTTTCCAGCCTCAGCTGATCCCACTGCATTATGTAGAGTCAAGTAGGTTCACAAGGAGTGAGGCAAGTCACACACAACGGCACGTGCTCTAGCAGAGGCACGCTCACACAACACAGCAGTGCAAAAGAGCAGCACTGCGAGATGTACGTCCCTGAGTCCACGGGATGGATGGTCCTGACAGTGGCTCTGACTTGTCTCAGCTCTGTCTGAGAACTGCCAGTGCTTGGCATGTCAGAAAAATCTAGTTGTGTCCCATTTTGTACAAATTACTATTGGACCACACAAAATTGATGGCACTGTGTTTTTAGATCCTGTTCCATAGCATGCAGATAATAACACTTATCTTTCCGCTTATCACTGTAAAACTTACTTTGTGTTTGCAAGGTACTCTGTTGATAGAGCAGCAGTTGCCAGAAGAAAGGCCATGGCACTGTGAAAATTCCTTATCTGGTGTATGCCTGCTGCTGGGACAACATATGAGGAGCACTATGAGTGACAAACCCAAACAGACTGTGAAATGCAGAATTAACTGAACCTGCTTCACTCTGAGTGAGCCCATGTTGATTCTCTGATGTCTAATATGCTGGATGAGCTGACTTAGAGAGGCTCTGAGGACACACGCTACCTTCCTTCCCCGTGTCACATTTGGATTAGACTGTCCAATAGATTTTAAAGTCATTAGAGAAAGGACTGGCCAGCAAACAATAACAAAAGAGTCATTTCTTAAGAAAACAAGGTCAAAACTAATTATTGATCATCTGTCTCATCCAGCAATCTCTGTCCATGTCATTCGATAAACGATGTAGGCACCCTGTGGAAGACCATTCTATGTGATCATGTAATAGTTCTCACAGTATGTGTGCCAATGGATATGCCTGTAGGCATCAGATTAAAGCGAGTGGCTGTCACGATGTTGACGCATTCACACTTCTGATTACCTCATTTCACAACTGTAATTTGTTTTAAGTTTAATCTTCCCTTAATTTATCTTCGGGTGTGCATAATCCAAATATTTACACGGTTTCTTGTACTTATTCTGCACTATTTGGTTAAACTGGTAACGTAGTGCACCAGCCCACACTCTGTGCCGACAGTCACGTATTCTGAGAGCATGGAGGAGCAGGAGCTCCGGTAGCTTCCTCAGTTCCTTCTGCCCTTTCACAGCCCTACCACCATGTGGGATATGTAGTGTTAAGGAGCCCCACAGCTGGTCAGCTCTAGTGTGTGTTCACTACGCACCCTTTGTTTCACAACTTACACAGTCCTCTTCAAGTTTCTGCTGCGACCACTGCAAGCAAGACTCGTGTACGAGCAGACTGGTTATTTTCATGCCCATCAGCCTTCATTCTTTTTGTTGGCCAACATGCCTGCTACATAAACAATCATAGTTTAAGAATAGAGCTATATTCTATTCCTCTGTTTGACATACTGAACTAACTGCAGATACTCTCAGCTCAGCTTCCCAGAGCAGTTTGTAAACAGCACAAAAACCAGATGTGACTCAGAAAGGACATTCTCATCTAAATATAAAAAGACATAATTCAAAGTACAATGCTAAGTCTCAGTAATTCACACTCATTTGTACTTTATGCTTTGATGGCAACAACCCTGACCTGTCAAATACTACTGTGTAAATTTGTATAAAATTGAGTACATTACAGGATCTTAAAATCATAGTCACATTACAATAATAGCAGTGGACTTTTCCCTTGCGCCCAGTACATACACACAGATTTTCTAAAGCACCTAAGGAATGTAGGTGCATAAGCACTACTGAAGGTCAGTGGGATTTCCATGGCTAAATCCCTAAGGCATGTTGGAATCAGTCCTTTGCAATTACTAATTCAGGTACGAAATACAGTTATTCACTTCTATATTTTAATATTCACCTTGGATAGCACAACAGGCCACATTTGGACTGATCCTGAGTCACACCTGCCTGCATACCTTTCCAGTGAGGCAATGCATGACAGTTAAGTCATCCTTAATGAGAGAGAGCATCTGAGTCTGGCTGTGGCTGTTTATTTTTATTATCTTTGCTTTTTTTCTCTTTATGTTCAGCATCTCCCATTCTGAAGCTAATTTTCTTCATGTATGTTTTGATGTACACATTGTTCTTCTTCTTGGCCACATACTCTTTCCTCTCTGCATCACCAGGCTGAATTCAGAACGGATTAGTGACTTAGCTGCCTCCCTCTCCAAGCTGTATTTATGATGATGACCGCACTTAACGTTAACTCATTCTTGTTTTCTGATAGAACAAAAGCAAAATTAAACGTACTTTTTGACCAGACAGCTACAGTAGGAAAGTCATTGGAGTTAGAAGTATGTCTATGGTAGCAGAACACTGTCAGGAGCAAAAAAGACATAGCCACACAACCCTGCACCACCTATAACACTCCCCCCATACCCATTCGGAATTACTTTTCCTCCCATTCCCAAACAGAGAAGTGAGATGCTGCCCAGGATGGTCTTGCTGAAGGCACAAATCCATCGGTGTCCATTAAATTTGAGCAGCTCTATCCGGTACAACACCATACCCATCAGTGAAGGAGGAAACCGTTCATATGTCACATGAGGCAATATTTTGCCTGCATTACCACAAAGGAATGCTGCTGGGGCAAACAGCAAGTGCTGGGGGAGAAACCCCAGCAGGAGACTGCACATGAGGTCTTCTCCACATGAGCCCTGAGAGGCGGCAGACGTGCATGCAGCACAGTGCTGCAGGTGGGCTCCACAAAGAGATGTGCACTGGTCAACAGCTGCTTGGACACACTGCTTAGCACTGAGCTTGGGATTCCAAGAAAATGGTCACAGTTTCTCTACACAAATGTGAGGAACAAATGCTGCAGAGTCCAGGTGTTTGAGTGCTGTTCACTGCACTGACACTGAACAGGCTTTGGAATTATTTTGTTTGAGTATTCAAACAAAAAGTGAAAATCAAAAGCTATTTTGGTAAAATATGATCTTAATATTTGGACCCAGACCCCCAAAGATATTAGCCATGTGAGGATCGAAGCCTCAGTGTGTGTTCAAGCTCTTTCACCACTGGAAAGCAGTGAGATTTAATTATTTTATGTCTGGAAGATACATACCAGTCCCTATAGGAAACTGCGAGTAGTATTGCAAAAGATTAGCCTTATTTGGTTTTGTTTTCTTTTACAGAGTAACATAGCTGCTGAATCATTATTAATAATTGTTTATGTTACAGTAATGCCTTAAGCAACCCTTCAGGACAAATACTAAATAGGATAAACCCTGAGCAACAGCTCCAGCAGAGCAAGGGGGATTTTGGTTTCCCTGGACCCCAAGCCTCTTACACCTGCAGTTGGACTGCTCCCCAAGTTACACAACCCCACCCGTTTTGGAGGTCCGGAGCTGTGTGTGCTACATGGGGTGCTGCTAAGCAAGTGGTGCTACCATCCTCTAGTCTGCTCCTGAAACCCAGTCACCCCTCAGCTCCATAACTCCCCAAGAGTTCTGACAAGGAAAATAAAACAAGCCTGGCATGCACTCAGCTATGTTAGTCAATCTGAATAATTCCCCAGCTTTGGTATCAGGCACCATGCAGCTCCCACTCACCTCACTAGGAGGGAACTGGCCCTGTGCTTGGCCCAATTTATCAACATGATACATGAAGTCTGTCTGGAAGATAAACAAGGGGACATATCGCAGTGACATACGAACTCTTTTCAAGTTGTGCATCCTAGGAGATAGATTACATGATGAACACGTGCAGTATGCCTTTTCCAGCTCACGCTTCTAAGCTGAACTGTGATGTCCTTCCTGAGGACAAGCTGCATTTCATCCCACAGATAAAGCTGGCTTCCCTTTCTGGGGGAGCCTCAGAATTCGGTTGCTCCGGGTTCTTGACAAGTGCCTCATGAGAAGAAATTTATAACCCTTTGTCTGATGAGGTTTTGTGCTGCTTTTGTTTGGGGAGAGAAGTACACTTCTATTCAGAGAAATGCAAAGGAAAAGGAGCAAACTCTACAGTGTAAATCTGTCCCTGTCCCTTCCTGCCTTCTACCAAAGCTGATTGCGAAGGCTGTTTGAATCCACCTCCTTCCATGCTCCTCTCCAAATTCACCAGCACTTGAGAGAGAAGCAAAAGCAGCCAACACAGCGTAATCTTTAAAAGGCGTTAGGAGTAATAATGTGACAAACAAGTCAGCAGCAATTCAACACCCCCAAACACAGCATGGCAGAAGTGTGCCCGTCAATGCAGAGCTGCAGAACAGTTTCTGGACTTGCCCTCCAGCCATCACCTGGTAGCGACTTATCCCTGCTGCAGCCTCACCACCGCTGCGGCGCAGCTGTATCTGTGCTGTGCTACAACTACACTAACACACAGTAGGCTGGAGACCTTTTTAGGCTCTGAAACCAAGTAGCATGACCCAGCCTGCATTCAAACACACTCATGACTCCCCAGAAGAGGAGGGCCGTATCCCAGCTGCTTTTTGGGGATAATTCTTGTCATATGTTCCGTTCTCACCCGTCCCCAGATGAGGTAACTCGCTGGTTAAATCCATTTCAAGGACCCTGCTAGCAGTTCAGCGTGGACAATCACATACCAATGCTTGAGCATAACACAGGTTATTTTACCAGCATAGGTGTAGCCCCTGTGTCCACATCTGCCCAGGGAGAGACAAACTCAAGATATCTACTGTTGTCCTGGGCTGCCAACACATGGTCTCACCTGGGTCTGCTCCACTCAATGTCCCCGGAGCAAGAACTCAGGTTCACTTTACGGCCTTAAACACACCCCTACACGGTGCTCAGGAAAGCCTGGTTGGCATTTAATGATGTGACTGGTGAGCCAAGATTTGGAAAGTGGTTTTGACTAGCACTGAGTTGTCGTACTTCAAGGTCTGTATCAAAATGCTCTGAAAACAGCACAAGTAATGGGCTCTCCACATAATGACAATAGACATCAGACCAGCCTAAAGGATTAATGAAACAGAAGGCACAGTTTTGTTTTTGATGCTCGTCTTCCCATGAAACCTTTTAAATCAGCCTCAAAATCTGAACACACTCCCCTTTGCACAGAACCACAATAGACACAAAAAGGAATACATGATGCAATTTGGAGAGACAATATCGAGTTGGAGAATTTTGGACTATTTCTCCTACAGACGCAATAAATGCCAGTTTTGTGTATCTTTCTACCTGCATGAACAAAATAATTACCAGACTACAGCATTCTGCAGTAATGATCATTAACTGCAGTAGCAGTATTGCAGGCTCTAGGGCCTTATTGTAATCTTTCTCATTTCAGTGTTAAACTACTCTAACTTCATTAGCTTCACTGGAGATACTCCACTTTACACCTACATAATTGAGAGCAGAATCAAGCCTCCACTGCTGTGGAAAATACTGTGTAGTGCAGCACTTTTCAAATAAAATGTAATTAACATGAAATTCTAGATCCATATTGCAATTTGCAGAATGATCACTGTGGGTGCAGCATGACTTCCAACTCCCTCTCTCATCTTAATTTAGTTAGAAATAGGACTGCCTGTGTAATATTTTCTCCATAGCAGCAAACAGAGGCATATTTCTTTTTCTTTTCCTATTGTTATTTTTTTCTCTTTATAAATCTTTGTCAACAAAGGATTACTGGCTCACCTGAGAGAGGCAGTTAAAGTCAGATACTCGCCCATAATTAGGGAAACTTGGAATCCTTGACAGTGAACACCTGGCTTCTCATTACTACCTGAATTTTATACTTCCAAGTGTTAATCTCTCCTCAGGGTTTGCCTTGGAGTTTCTTTCTGGTATTCAATGAAACCATCAGGTTTTCCAGGCACTGACACCTTTGAAATGTTTTCCACATGGGAACCAATATGAAACATGTGTGATTATTACCGATTTCTCTGTGTTGATTTCTATTATGGTAGCACCCTGGAAAAATAGTACAGACAGCAGTAATAAAATCTTTCATTGAATGACTTTATACAGCAGGAAGAGTTGTGTTTAAAGGGGCTGGTTTGGGGGGAGGGGGCTGCTATGATGAATGGCGTTATCATGATTATAGCTTGGTTTAAAGGATTCGAAGAACTTCTTGCACATTTTTTAACCTTGAAAGTAAGTCTTACCAGCACTTCTTTTCTCTTAAAAGCCAGAACTGCTGCCATTCCTCATAGCTCCAGATGAAATACATGGGCTAGCTGGAAGCTGGGAGCAGGCTGAGCATGAACTCCCAGCTAACACTACAGGGCTACAGTTCAGGCAGATTACTATAATTTCCTTTACTTTACTGAAGGCAGAGTTTTCATGACTTCCCAACCTTTACCAGCCTTATGGGCAGGAATGTTTTCTCATTCTTAAGAGATCAAATGTGCTGAGAACTTTGTACTTTTACTCCAGATACAGGAAAACCCAGGCAAAAGGATATCTTTGAGATTTATCTTCTGTTAACCAGAAGGACTTACTATCGGGAGCCTGAATAAGAGTTTTTTAAAGCATTCCAAGACCGAAGAGCTCTTACTGACTACTGCAAGGCAGTAGAGGTGGGAAGAAAACAAAATAATCTGAAAGAAGAACAGTAAAGCTAAGAGTTCCATGGAGCTGAAACTCACTCGGAAACATGAAAACAAGTGGCTTTTAAACAATAGTTCATTTGGTTTCTGAAAGCAGCAGGTGCCATTGAGAAGCAAAACAATGAGGTTACCTTACCTCTAGCAAGTCCAAGCTCTGATGCACTTGACAATTTTTAAAGTTTTCAGTGAATCCAGGAAGAGCAGACTATGAAATTTACTTAAGGAGTAAGTACTGCACTCAGTGAAAGAAAATATGTAAGAATTGTTTGGGATTTGAAGGGAAAAAAAGAGAGTAAAACAGTGGAAGATCTTGCGACTTATCTAAGCCTGAGTATTCGAATTAGCAGTATTTTGCTGATAAAAGAGAGGTTGTGATTGAATCTCAGAATTAAAAACACAGAAGACGACAACTGAGAAACTCCAAATTAACCTATGCTCAGCTTTATGTGTAAACAGATTAAATAAATGAAGAATGCAAAATTTAATTAAAATATCAGAAAATCAAAGTTGTTGATCAAAGTGGTCTTTGTGATATTAATTCAGTCATAAAAAATGGAAAACTTAGTTACCTACTGCACTTTCCTTATGTGGTTCAACTCCGAATCTGGTGTCTAATGTGTCATAGATGGTACAAAAACTGAGCATCAACATGTTCCAGCAGAACAAGAGAATTTGTTCTTCCTAGATGGATACAGGAAGTTCCGTGTCCCTATTTGCCAGAACTCAGTTTCATTTGAAACGAACCGTAGTCCAGTTGTCACCACTGCCAGAGGACAGCAGACAAATTTTCCCTGGAGAAGAAGATCTTTCTTTCTTTAGTTGCATGATTATGATTTGAGCTCTGGGCACAGCCCTGGGAGAGACTGAGGTATATTGGTTGGACTTGATGACCTTAAAGGTCTTTTCCAACCTTAATGATTCTGTGATATGCTTTGGAGGAGGCTACAAAGCTTGCTATCAGAACAGGAATGCAAGCACTTTTCCCCGGACACTTAGTGAGGTCCTAGATGCATGGCATTTCACAAATTCCTTGGGGATATCCAATAATCCTTACCAGTCACTTGGGGAGCAGCTGCAGAGCGCTGCCTCCTACTCATCAGAGCTCAGGGAAAAAAAATACTGTATCTTCATGAATATATGCTTCAGATTATTCATAAAAGTCAAAAACAAAAACAAAACAAAAAAACCTGTGCCATAGAGACAGTGCACATTATGTACATATATATGTAAGTGATGCAAGGGAAAGTTTAACCCAGATTATTCTTCCCTCAACAGTCTTTCAGTCTCCATTGACAGTTTCAGTTCCTGAGTTAACCCCCTTCCCCTCAATTCCTTACAGTCTGTTTTCTCTCTCCGTTGTAATACCCTTCCTGCCTCTGCCTCTGATTTTATGCAAATGTGGGTTATCTGGGGTGATGAATACAGAACTGAAAATAGAGCAGTGCAATAGTCCTGCTCTAGAGCATGAGACTCAAAGCACAGGAGATTGCTACCTACTCTGCTGGGAACATTTCTGGGCACTTCAGCTGCATGTTCTGCAATTCTTGTCCTCCTTCCTTCAAATCTCACTATTTCTCTTCCATTGGAAGAGAATAGCCCATGGAAACCTCATGAGGTTCAACAAGGCCAAGTGCAGGGTCTGGCACCTGGGGCAGGGCAGCCCCCAGTATCAACACAGGGTGGAGGATGAAGGGATTGAGAGCAGCCCTGCCAATAAGGACTTGGGGGTACTGGTGGATGAAAAGCTCAACATGTGGATGATCTTAGAAGTCTTTTCCAACCTTAATGATTCTACGAGCTGGCAATGAGTGCTTACAGCCCAGAAGGCCATCCATCTCCTGGGCTGCATCCAAAGCAGTGTGGCCAGCAGGGCGAGGGAGAGGATTCTGCCCCTCTGCTCCATGCTGGTGAGACCCCACCTGGAGTCCTGTGTCCAGCTCTGGAGCCCTCAGTGCAGGAAAGACATGGACCTGTTGGAGCAGGTCCAGAGGAGGCCACAACAATGATCAGAGGGCTGGAACAGCTCTGCTGTGAGGACAGGCTGAGAGAGTTGGGGTTGTTCAGCCTGGAGAAGAGAAGGCTCTGGGGACACCTTATTGCAGCCTTCCAGTACTTACAGGGGGCATATAAGAAAGACGGGTGTCCTGGTTTCAGCCAGGATAGAGTTGGTTTTCTTCACAGAAGCTAGCGTGAGGATATGTTTTGGATTTGGGATGAGAAAGTGTTCATAAGGTGCTGATTTGACCAACTTTGGCTCAAGAGATTGACTGATGAACCAGCTTTAACTGCCTGTTTGCCAAGAGGAATGAAGAATAGAAAAATCTCAAGATGGAAAGAAATGGTTTTAGAGATACACACAAAAGCAGTGAGGGAGAAGGGTCACAAAACTCACAGAACAAAAGCATGTAAGTTCGTGTGATGAGGAGGACCTGACTTAGGTAATGGATCAATCAGCTAAAGATGCGGAAAACTGTCTTATTCAGAAAGCAGCAATATCTAAAATAATATCTAAAAGGATACCAGAGGACCTGTTTCCAGCATAACTGATGTACTGGAGGAATAAGGGAAAGTCAAAGAAATGTGTATAAGATTTATCATGTTTAACTTGTGCTAGTAAGTAAGGAGCAAAAGTGTTCAGAAAACCTGAACAGAACCCTCTGAGAAGGTATTAATAAATATATCTGTGCCCAATGGATTTGCAATGTAAAGCAGCATGCTCACATACTTGCCAGTAGTGATTTCTAGGAAAACATGTTTAAATTTGGGAACTCTAAAGAGCTGGTGTTTTGTTTAGTGGAGGGAACAAAAACAAATGTTGTTTTGGATGAGCACAAATGTTTCATTTTGTTGGTTTTTTTTAATTCACTCAACAACAAAAAATACTTTATTGCTAGAATCACTTGCGAGTCAGGCATATGCACAGGAAAATAAAAACCATAGATTTATGTTGTCCTCTGTTGCACTGGCGAAACCCAAGGGGAAACTATGTTTGACAGGCAAAAAAATAAAACAGAGAGGAAAGAATTCTTATTCTAAAACCTTTAACAGGATTAAAGTGATGGGGAACAAAGGACTACAAACCTCAGAAGCTAAGGACTTCCATCTTCAGGAGTGCTGGTGCTTCTATTATGAACCCCCACTTCAAGTATAACTACAGAAAATAAATTGATTTTCTGTTTTTATGACTTTTTAAAGGCACATTAATGTTCTACATAACCGAGTATTTGCACAGTAATTTTATTATGTGAAATACCATTAATTTCAGTGGGAGTTTGTGTAGTAGGGTAACGATGTCATTAAGCAGGGCTGTTAAACTCATCGGGCTATATACCGTTCTGAATGACACCTGTACACCCCACTCCCCCCAGTCAGCATGCCCTCTCTCCCACACCTCTGTACCTGAGCCGTACAGCGTGCCCCTGCTTCCCCGGGCTAGCAGGGGCCAAAGACCAAAGCTCTGCAGCTGCAGCTAATGACTAACAGGTAGGCAGTTTTGAGACATAGTCCATGTTGTATCCATCTGCACAAGCACAAGGTTTGTCCAACAGACACTTACCAACCTTTAATCTACTGTGTGGCTGTGCCATGGGTTGGAATGGCTTCGTTTATCACTTTACCCTAAAATGTCACAAGTTTATTCTCACAACCCCTTTGTGAAGAAGAAAAAGAGCAACTTAATTCCCCAGAGTGGAACTGGTGCCCACACAGAAGATACGATCTGCACACAGCAAATTCCCCCAGTGGCCTGAGCCCTGAGCAGCATCCTGGCTAGAGGCTGCTTTCCAGACCCACTACTGCTGCAACGAGTAGAGACATCAGTATATGACATATTTTATAGGTGACTACTTCCATTTTAGCCCATGGATAACAACTTGCATGCTCAAGGATTTGCAAGACTTTGTCCCTTTCATGTTTAGGGATTAAATTGCATATTCAGGAAAAGCTTGAAATAATGGGTATTGAGTAAGTTGCACCATCTTTGAAGTAACTCCAGGAAGTATTGTGCTCAGCACCACTCCTCTAAATTAATGTCAAACCTCTTTCCTGTGTGTGCAGAGCTGAGGGAAGAAGGCACGTTTTCCTTCCTATCCTATCCATGCTTGTTGCCTTGAAGAGAAGAGATAAATTAATGTACATCCAGACTGGGGAACAAGCTGCTTGAGTGCAGCTCTCCAGAAGGGGATCTGGGGGTTTTGGTTGGTGGTAAACTCAACCTGAGTCAACAATGTGCAGTCCAAAGGGCCAACTGTATCCTTGAGGTGCATTAAGCACAGTATATCTAAGTGGTTGAAAGAAGTCATTGTCCCACTATACTCAGCATTGGTGTAGCCTCACCTCTAGTAGTCTGTGAAGTTTTGTGTTCCACAATATAAGAAGGATATAAAAATTTTAGAACGTGCCCAATGGAAGGCAACAAAGATGGTGAAAGGACTATAAGGCATGACTTGCAAGGAGTGGCTGAGGATAGTAGGCTTGTTCAGCTTAGAGAAGAGACTGAGGAGTGACCTCATTGCTGTCTACAACCTCCTTAAGAGGGGAAGCAGAGAGGGAGGTGCTGATCTCTTGTCTCTGGTGTCCAGTGATAGGACATATGGGAACAGCTTAAAGCTGCATCAGGGGAAGTTCAGATTGGATATTAGGAAAAAGTTCATCACCAAGAGGGTGGTCAAGCACTGGAACAAGATCCTGAAAGAAGTGGTCATAGCCTGTCAATGTTTAAGAAACATTTGGACAACACACTTCAATATATGGTTTAATTTTTTGGTTGCCTTGTGTGGAGTTGTTCTGTGTCAGAAATAGTGTGGCCAGCAGGAGTAGGGAAGTGATCGTGCCCCTGTACTCAACACTGGTGAGGCCACACCTCAAATACTGTGCTCAGTTTTGGGCCCCGCACTATAAGAAGAACGTTGAGTTGCTGGAGCATGTCCAGAGAAGGGCAGCAAAGCTGCTGAAGGGTCTAGAGCACAAGTCTTATGAGGAGCGGCTGAGGGAACTGGGGTTGTTCAGTCTAGAGAAGAGGAGGCTGAGGGGAGACCTTATCGCTCTCTACAACTCCCTGACGTGGGTGTTGGTCTCTTCTCCCAAGTAACTAGTGATAGGACAAGAGGAAATGGCCTCAAGTTGCGCCAGGAGAGGTTTAGATTGGATATTAGGAAAAATTTCTTTACTGAGAGCGTGGTCAAGCATTGGAACAGGCTGCCCAGGGAGGTGGTGGAGTCACCACCACTGGAAGTGTTCAAAAAATGTGTGGACGTGGCACTTCAGGACATGGTTTAGTGGGCATGGTGGTGTTGGGTTAACGGTTGGACTTGATGATCTTAAAGGTCTTTTCCAACCTTAACAATTCTGTGATTCTGTGTGATTTTGTGAGTGAAGAGTTGGAGACTGATCCTCGTGGGTCCCTTCCAACTCAGGATATTCTATAATTTTATGAAAATACAGCCCCATCCTCAGCTGTCCACTTGAGCTAGAGGCAGTACAGCAGAATGGAACCAAGAACCAGCAAGGGCCTGGTATGAAAGGAAGCTCTCACTTCACATCTTCACATCATGGCTTGTAGCTCAAATAACCTCTTTGACTTTAACCTCTGTCCTTTTCTCTCTTTCCCAGTAATGGGCTTTTCTTTAGGATGGTTTCTTCCTGTCCTTTTGAAGTTCATGTGAGTTTTGTTAATAACTTTAGCAGAAGCAGGATCAAGCTCTTTATTTGTCTTTTTTTTTCTTTTTGTTGGTATCTAATTTGGATTGCAGTTACACTGATTGACAACTCCACTACAACTGCATTGAATTGTTGCACAAATCAGTAATCTACTTTGGTGTCTTAATTAACTAGAGTCAAATTTGAATTGAATTGGCTTTTCTTTGAGATCTTTTAGGGTGGCTGTCAATCCAAAGGTAAAGACTTTTATAAAATTGCTGTTGCTTTTTATTTTGTACAATTGCTTTAGATAAAGATATTTTTCATCTCTTACCTCTCAGTACTTACATTTTCTTATTTCATATTCCCTTCTATTTCCTTTTTTCATTTTTAATATATTCTTTTCTCCCTCTTATTTTTTAATTAGCCTTCTATTTGAATTTAATTATTTTCTTCTCTTTCAGCTAACTCCTGTCTTACACAGCACATTATCTCACCACCCCCTTCAATAAAGCTGTGTCTCTCAGCTTCACCTGCCTCTTTCAAGTCTCAACTCTCTAATTTATTTTTTGAGTTTCTAATCCCCCCCCTAATTCTTTTTTAACTCATGAGTTTCCTTTCCAGCCACAGGGCCTAGGTTTCTCCCCTTTTGCTTCCTTTGCATCAATGCAACGCTGTAGATCCCAAGTGAGCGGCACCAGATCTGTATCCTTCCAGTGGAGGGAAGAATCAGGCCCACAAAGCAAACCCAGTAAAGAAAACCGGGATGTTTTCCTGGGCAAAACTGGGATTTTTCCTTTTGAACATAGTGGGAAACAACTGTTCAAGGTATCACGAATAATGAGGAAATTTTTCATATTCCTGATCCCAGGAAGGTGGAAGAGTATTGCAATAAGCAGTTAATAAATATTCCTGCTTTTTATCCATTCCCTACCAGCATTTCTCTTCCCACTCACCTTCTTCCTACAAAATCCACATATGCTGTCTCTCTTGGGCACAGATTCTGGTCTTGTTTTTACTACTTTTACACTGGCTTCACTGAACTAATTTCTGTTTCATTTCTCTTGAATTATCCAAGCTTAAGCAAGAGCAGACTCAGTCTCTCTGTTGGGCTGGGATTTTTTTCTTTTTTTTTTTCTTTTCCTTTTTAAATTAGATGTCCCAGCCGATCTTAAACAGCTGACTTTTTTCATTTCAGGAGTAGCTTAAGTCTGCACTCTCCTATAGCATACAACAGTTATCAGTTAATGAGATGACTTGTACCCTTGTCCACACTTGCATCACTACGGTTGCTTAAATGAGCTGATGTGCTGCAACTGAGGATTAAACCGTCTCTTTCAATCCTGCATGTGCTGCAGCACAAGCTACTCACTCCAGCAACCACAGAAGCGATTGCAGTCCTGGGAAAGTCAAGATGAGCAGAAACCCTTGTGCATTAAAGGTAAAGCAACTTCAGCAGTGAAAAAATGAAAAGAGGAACACATCCTCTGCCTGCTTTTCAGATGCTGCTGAAATCCCCTACCTGTTTTTTCCAAATGTACATTGTTTTTTGTATTTTCACATCCTTTTTCAATCCACCCACCCATGCTTCATCTTTGAAAGATGCACTGCAAACATGCCAGGATTAAAAAGGACACTCCAGCATTCATGTCTGTAGACTTCACCATTCCAAAGTCATGCACATACAGTATAGGAGACATGAAAATTCCTAGTCTTAGAATATGATCTTTGGGGTTTCATACTTCCAGGGTGAGGTAACAACTTTGATACCCTGAAGCTTGAAGAAGAGCTATTTTTATAATAATGCTACGTTTTCCTGACACAAGGAAATCACAAGTGTTGGGATATGGTTCCAGAGGATTTTATCCAAGTGTTGGTTCCATGCTGAAGGATATTCAGCTATAAATGACTACATGGTTACTTAAACTGTGGAGTTCAAGATAATTACGTATATCTTCTGGTTGTTATTGATTACAGAAACACCACAACCTAACTATTTCAGCCCTACAGCTAACTAGGTTCAGATGTACCCTCTTCTTTCTATGCAGACCGCATAAATGAAGATGCCTTAAGGAAGGACTGGAAATTGGGATCCATTTATCAGTGCAAAGGTATACTTTGTTCAGAGAACCTAAATTAGTTGTTCCATTTCCATGTTACAGAGACTAAATTAATAACATTTCTTCATATGTGGAGGTAGCATTTGAACCAAGGTAATTATACTTGGCAAAACACAGCAAAAGACTCAGTTGCTGAATATTTTTGCTGTTATCTGCTATTATTCCCTTCTCTGCACAAGTTCTGTTTTAGGCTTCTTTGACTTATTACAGTAGACAGCTAAGACACCACTCTTATAGGTAGCTTCATGGAGTACCAAGACTCTGCAAGGTCCCAACACAGCTCTAGGCACTGTGCAGACACCTACAAATAGACGAATCCATATATCCACTCAACCCTGAAGGATATTTATACCAATGCAAAATGGATGTATTATACTACCACTCTGGTTTGATGGCAACTGAGGTCCATCAGTTAATCAATTGTGTGCAGCGCCAAAATAGTACTGAAGGGACACAACAGTCCCTTCCCTGGCAACCTCATGAACTACTTTCCCATCCCTTCCATATTACACTTGTATGAGCTCTACACATAGGCAGCAAGTCTTCAGGTTTAGAAAGGATTCAAAATAAAACCCACACCAAAACAAAAACCCCATTGTGTACTTTCTGATTAATTTTTGAGTGCACCTGAAGCAATTACAAGAGTCGTAATGATATTCTTCGTAGAGTCTGTCCCTTAATGTGCACCATAATTAGAGGAAACTTGGATCCCAACAGACATGGTCTCTAAAGACTCAAGGGATTACAGGGGTGGGGGGTGAAGGGGAAGGTGATAAAGCCATTAAACGTAGCCAAGGCACCTCAGCCTATCCATCTCAGCACAGACCAATGCAAATATGTGCTCTGAAAATTAACACAGCTAGGAAGGAAACATCCCACAGGGAGAATCAATACCGGGCGAAGGATAATGGGAACCCTGTGCAAGCAGCTGTGATCTGCCCTCTGAACATTAGCACCTGTCGACGACAGCAATCAATGCCGGTCAATGGGCAGCTCTCCTTACAGCTCAATTCACACAATGATCGTTGGCTGGAACCAACAGCGGTGGCACCCCATGCTGCCAAATGGTGTCCCTTTCTTCCTAAATGCAGACAAACAATGACTTCCCCAAATAACTGGCACTGCTCTTTTTTAATCTTTCCTCCCTCCCCTCTGCGTGGACCTTTTTGCAGTGTACAAGGAGGATCCACAGAATCCACAGCTAGAAATTATGTTATTCAGCTTAATTTAAGGATATGTTCTGCCGTGGACCCAAGGCCTGACAGGCACTTCAGTTCATCCATAGCAAGGAATTCAGGCTTCACCATTTTGGTTGATACCATGTGTGTCTTGTACTTTATTATTAAAGAACCCTATTTATTATCCTTTCAAGGACAGTGGAAGAACAAAACTGTAGATTCTCAGAGCAGGTTGTAATTTGAGTTATTCACAGGACAGAGAAATTTTGCAGGCAGTGACCTTTTAATCTTTGTCTATAGCTGTCTAAGTTGCATCACGGAAGCCCATTCTTCTCACAGCCTTTGTGCATGTCTCCAGTCACACTGTAATATAGTAAAAGGAGAAAAAATGGATATAAGCAAAAAGACATGATGCTCTCATGGAGTCCACCAGGAAAAATGAGGAATTGGTCTGATGTAGTCATCAGCAAGTTCTGAGAATGTTTCTTTCACTCAGAAAGAACTTCTTGTTTCTGGTGCAAGTGATAGCAAACAATATCAAAGTCTGAAGGTTTGTTTTAGAAATTTGAAGCATACCATTTTGACCCATGACTGTATGACTCCTCCTAATAGTCTCCAAACTCCGTTGTGCTTCAGTATCATGAGTTACTGTGAAATATGCACAGGAAGCTGGACTCTAAAGAGATCAAACCCTCACTCCTCTAAATGCCATGTGACTACTCACATGCTCAGAATTAAAAGTGTGCTTCATTAGACTGGGGTCTGTGAATCTGCTGTAAAGACTAAAAGCCAGAAGAATGTCTCCAGAAGTTTGCAAAAGTCACACTAGCCACCAAAAATTACTCTGGATCATGTGGTTCCCAATGCCGTGCTCTCAACATAATAATATCCAGTTTCCTACTAAAGAACCCAGTAGCACTAGCAAGCACAGAAATGCAGATTAAACTTACTGAGATGCCAGCTAGGGCTCTGAAAGGTAGACAGCTGAGCAGTGTACTGGAAAATGACCAGATATATTTAAACTGGCACAATCTAGTTCACTACATTCTGAACTGATGCCAAAAGTTCAGGGGCATTGCGAGTACATCTTACGTAAGGGACACTCGTTTCTGCCATCTACTCCTGGTACTGAGCACAGCTGAGCAGAGAGCAGGGAGCAGAGGGCAGAGGATATCCTAGTGTGTTCTTTCAAACTTGACACAGATTTCCATTTTGTCACGTTCTTAGCACGTGTGTTTATTTTCCTTGAATATTCAAGTATTTGGAGCTTTACAGTTGCCAGAGCTTATGAAAAGTGCATATTTAGCTCAAAGAGTTCCCAGATGTGAATTTCAAAATGACACTGTGTTGATTAGCTATAGAAGGCAGCCAATCAAAGAGCAGAAACAACAACATGTGACTTGGCATTCCCCAGCCAGACAGAAAATAGTCACCCATGGCATTTTTCATTAATTTTCCAAAATCTGAGAATACAGGAAAAGTTAAAGGCATGAACAAATGTTTCTATTTGCTAGTCCACACCTAATGTCTTACCCTATCATCACCGCTGTTTCATCACCTCCTGTTGGGAAAGGTCTTGAGAAGACCTGCAGGGTCATCAGTAAGCAGTGACCAGGACTTCAAGGTTCTTCCATCGCTGAAGTTATCATGCCATGGAGACACCTGGGGCTCTGCCACACCTCTGGGGCAAAAAAAAATGAAATTAGAGTGAAATACATTTATTTTCTCTTAATGTTATGCATTGTTTGCAGCTGATCATTCATCATCACAGCTCACCCCTATGAATGATTCATGAGGGGACAGCTGTTCCCAGGGCCTTGGGTCCTGAGCTGTACCATACCACAAGAGGCATCCCTAGGCAGGTTATGTGAGAAGTTTAGCACCTGAGAAGTGCTGAGGCCTCTTCAGCTCAGAGCACTTCATTCTTTCAAATGAAGGCAAGGCTACAATGCACCCTGACAGTGCAAGGGGGAAAGGACTGGGTAAGTAGGTTGCATGTAGAATTAAAAGGTGCTTCAATGTATACAATAAGCCAGGCTTTGAGAAGAGTTAGTAATAGTCTGATTGGCTAGAAATACTGGGATTCAATATTCTGTATGGGATTCTTTTAGCTTCTGCAAAATGCATACATAAAACACACAGAACTTCATTAAAATGTTGACATGTTTTGCAGATATTATTTGTTTTGTGTCCTATTTTTTAAGAAAAGGTCTATATTTAAATTGCAGGCACTACAAAGGACACAGTAAAGTCAGTTTTCATATCATAGCATCATAGAATCATAGAATAGTTTGGGTTGGAAGGGACCTTTTAAGGGAAACTAGTCCAACTCCCCTGCAATGAGCAGGGACATCTTCAACTAGATCAGGTTGTCAGAGCCTTGTCCAACCTGACCTTGAGTGTTTCCAGGGATGGGGCATCTACCACCTCTCCAGGCAACCTGTGTCAGTGTTTCACCATACTCATGGTGAAAAATTTCTTCCTTATATCTAGCCTAATCTACCCTCTTTTAGTTTAAAACCATTATCCCTTGTCCTATCACAACAGGCCCTGCTAAAAAGTCTGTCCCCATCTTTCTTACAAGCCCCCTTTAAGTACTGGAAGGCTGCGATAAGGTCTCCTCAGAGCCTTCTCTTCTCCAGGCTGAACAACCCCAACTCTCTCAGCCTGTCCTCACAGCAGAGCTGTTCCATCCCTCTCATCATTGTTGTGGCCTCCTCTGGACACGCTCCAACAGGTCCATGTCTTTCCTGTGCTGAGGGGTCCAGAGCTGGACACAGGACTCCAGGTGGGGTCTCACCAGAGCGGAGTAGAGGGGCAGAATCCCCTCCCTCGACCTGCTGGCCACGCTGCTTTGGGTGCAGCCCAGGACACAGTTGGCCTTCTGGGCTGCAAGCGCACATTGCCGGCTCATGTCCAGCTTTTCATCCCCCAGTGCCCTCAAGTCCTTCTCAGCAGGGCTGCTCTCCATCCCTTCGTCCCCCAGCCTGTACTGGTACTAGATCTTGCCCCGACCCAGGTGCAGGACCCTGCACTTGGCCTTGCTGAACCTCGTGAGGTTCTCTGATTTGCTTCTGTGTCTTGTCTTTGTACAATAAGCTCTTTGTCTCACACTTTCGTGCACAGCATGTATAGCGCTTTCTTCTGCAGACAGAACTAAACTTCTCCTAATGAGGTTTCCCAGCTTTAAATAATATCCTCCCTCTTTCTTTAGTATTACATCAAGTGAAGGAGAACGACATAAGAGAGAATTTTAAAATCTACTAAAAAAGCACAGTTGGAAATATTACAGTAATTATTATTTGAAATCAACTATTTTTTCAAATACAATGACATATTTGCCTTAAGAAAATAGGAAACTCATAATAGAACTGGAGTGGCAAAAAATTTCTGCACTGTGTGTGAATGTTGCACAAATCAGCAACACATCTTATACCTTTCTCCTCTGTCTTGTGTCCTTGCCCCTTAAAAAAAAAAAAAGATAAATTATTTCCAGGATGATGTTCTACTAGCAATTTTAGGAAATCCCTAGACCCCAGCACTTGTGCTGAAGAAAGAATGGTGTTAGTCTTTCAAGCTCCACATACAAAATAAGATTGAATTGCCAAAATCTGATGCCACCTTTATAAACAGCACAGATGTTTAGAATACAAGAGAAAATGCAACTTAGAATTTGTGTTTCAAACTCTTTAAAACCACTTTGATTGAAAAAAAGCATCACAGACTGACATTTCCAAAAATAGTTCCTAACTGGAAAGCCTCTAAATCTACAGCCCAGGTTTGGAATTCAGATATCACTCCCTTCTTTAAGGAAGAGTAGTTTACACCAATGCAGAATGAGATAATTTTTCTTTTTTTTAACCATACAGCTTTTGTTTTAGATGTTCTTTCTGCTATTTGGATAGTGCTTTCTCTCAGCCTCTTTCTGACCTTTCGCTCATCCCACCACAGACTCCGTCTACAAAGTGTTCAAGGTTATTTATACCAGAACCATTGTTTATACAGAAGTGGGCAAGGGAAACTCAGTTGTTTGTAAATGCAGGAGGGCAATTTAAAATAGAATGAATTTCAGCTGCAGTGCTGGAATTCTTTACCATGTCCCTGTAAGAGATGTACAAACCACTTACTCTGAGAGAACAAGGTTACAAGTCACACATGATACATACACTGGAATTACATGGTTTGTGGTAGACCTCTCTGGTGCCAGAGTCAAACTCTGTTCTCAATCTCTGGAGACAATGGGCTTGTGTTGATATAAGGTTGCAGAATTTTACTTTAAATCAGAAAGCAGGCACACCAGACAAAAACCAACAGGCTTCTGCAGACATATGTCCTTGATCAGATATTACTTGCACATGGAAATCATTTTTAGTTACAGAAGAAAGCCTTTTGTTGTCTCCAGAAAGACCAATACCATGTCTAGGCAGCCAAGCATTAAGTAGCTCCCTGGAAGCAGCAGCGGTCACCTTTGCTGTAACTGGAGAGAGCCATGGGAGGATTCCCCAGCGGCAGAGGCAATGTGTCTAGCACCTTTTTTCCCATTAACAAGTTAGTGCAGTTCAACCTCCTCACCAGATAGACATGTGGCACCAACACCATCATACCTGCATGCAGCCCGGAGGATTCATTATACAGATCTCTGCTTCATACACTTCAGCTTGCTTCACATACCATTTTCTAATAACAAAATCCAAAAGGACAAACCACAAAAGCATTATTCATTTAATAAACAAGCTGCTATAGGACTCTTTCCTTTGATATAAAAACCTCTATTAATTGTCTCAGGCTCATATTTCTTGATAAAGATCACTTTCAGTGATATGGTGAGAGAAGACCAAATTTGTACAAAACAGTAGGATCCTTGAAACTGAAACAAGGGCAATTCTTTCAAGTACAATGTGGCTATAATATAACAGCTCTCCTCAGTACCCTTCAGATTCCAACTGTGTGCAGAACATGATACTATTATCTCTAGGAAGAAAAACAAAGAGAGAAAAAGTGGTTGGCTATCTGGAACAAATTACTACTGTTAAAGGTGAGGCATAACAGAGCTCAGAAACTATTAATATTAGGTGTGTTGTGTATGCCCATGCTGGTCACTCTCTGGGAAACTTATATTCTTCTCAGTTCTTTAAGTCTTATACCCTGTACCCTCAGTACTGAAGATCTGACTCAAGCTGGACACTACCAGATTCAAACATACTAAATTTTAACTGCTTTGGCTCATAGTTAAAACCTTGCATTACTTCTTATTATTTAATCTTGAATGAATTTTTGATGATGAAGACAAAATTTTGCTCTTGCATAGCATTTATCTACAGATTTGCATACACTCTATCCAAAAGAGATAGAACTGAGCATCAAAGAAGTGAAGACCATAGATGAGCTCCTCAGCAGAAGTGAGGTTAGATCCCTCAATTCACTACCTTGTCTCTGGGTCACTCTGCCAGTAGAAGTCAAAATTACAGAATTAAAGCAACTGGCCTGCAGTTGTAGAGGTTGTAGACCTCTATGCCCAGGATTGACCTGTTTTGCAGTGTTCTTGGGTGATCTAAGAGAGATCCTACAGGTGTTGCCTCAACGAAAACTGATGAAGAAGAAAGAAAAACAAATGCTGTGAAGGTAATGGACATGAATAGAAATTCTTTGAACCAATTAGCACAGCAGTGTGTTCATACTGACATGAAATATCTGTGGACTTAAGGCATTTTTCTGTGATGTTTAATAAACCTTATACCTCTGACAAACTAAAAAACTGACAGGTCAGTTTTTGTTACAGTAACATTCACTACATTTTTTTCTTTGCAATGCTTACATTTCTGTTCCCATAGTGAAGGATACTTTCTCAGCCTTATTGAACACAGTAAATACTTCAGATAGAACTGAAATAATTCATTCAGACAGATGCATATCTCAGAAGAAAATCCAGCTGCATGAGGGCAGGTTAGAAAGGGAGTAATTTTGTAGGTGCTGCCATTCACTTCCTAAGATATCACTTATCTTTGTGAAGAACTTGTCCTAGAATAATTCCAGACTCTTTTTCATATTACTGGGAGGCTTCTGTGCATGTATTTATATCTAGGCTGTCCTCTGGATGTTCAGTCATTTGCAGAGATGTCTGTGTGCTGTGGCTCTTGTAAAGACCACTAACCCACTGCCCACTCCTGCCAAGCATCACTATGGGAGGCAAAACCTCACCGCTCCAGACAGATGCTGAAACTACTTCAGATCCACTCTGCCACTGTGAAAGTGCTTTCTATATAGGAGGTGACAAAGAAAATTGCAAAGCAATTTAGTCCAAAAATTGGACTAAATGATTTCTTATGGTCACTTCAAACCTGAATTTTCCTATGATCCTATGACAGGTGGAAATCTGGTACATGAGACAGATACTGCTCCTACTGCATAAACCTGAGGATTTACTGTCTATTATTATTAAGCTGTTGTGATAGTTCTGCCATCTGATGTGAGGTGCTAACATCCTGATCATTGCCTTCCTTTAATATGCTTTTTCACATAAAATACTAATATATTTTTATTTATAATTTATAGATTTATACATATATAAATATATTATATAAGCTATATAAGTATATAAATTATATAAATATAATAATTATGTAAATTATATAAATAAATTCATTATATAGACTTGCACAACAAAATCCAGTGAAGACAGCGTGAGCTAAAATAAAACCCAAGCAACTCCGACAATTTAGCAATGCCTGTGCACTGTGCTACATCCTTTAAGCTGAAGCCCACACATGAAGGTAGAGCATGAAGGGCCTTTCCTGGGGCTTTACAGCGACCAGGGCTGTACTGCCAGGAACAGCATAGCTCTCAGCCATGTTCAACAGTTGTGCAACACTGATCTGGAGCAATATCAGAATGGGACCCCCCTCTATGACAAAAATAGGGCTGACAGAGTTGTGGAAGGAGTCAACGCTTAACAACAGATACAGCGTGTGGTGAAAGGGAATGCTCCTTGGAACGTAATGAAAGATAAGATTACACTCATACAGCATTCTGTTTGCAGGAAGAGAGATGTTACCACTCCAACACAGGCACACTTGCACATTGTAATGAGTCACAGATTAACCATTACGTTATTCCTGCAGATTCAAAGGGCTGTTGTAGAGTAGAAGGCTGTGGGGGTGGTTGTCCTACTGCTAACAGTGCCAAAGAGTTGCCTCATTTCACTTGAGAGAAGGAATTCCAACATTACACTAACAGAAATGTTTGAAAAGCCCCTTTGCCCACCTAGGCTGTGCTTGCCGTCATGAACACCGTCCTCAGTTATTAACTACTTGGGATTATTTCAGTAAACAGTCCACTACCTGGTGTCAGTGGCCAGGCATTCAAAATCCACGGAGGGATTCAAAGCATGCACAATTCAATGGAAAGACATGCCCTGACTCCCATACTGACTGACATGGTCTGAGGGTCAGGCTCTTAGAGTCTGCACATGACTGGTAATTTTTAAATTATTACAATGAAAGGAAAGATTGCCTTTTTAATGCCCAAGCACAACAGCTGCAATGTCATTGGGGTTGTGTTCTGAGATGCTCCTAGACTGCAGCCCAAATAAGCATCTTAACGATACTTTGAAAATATGTAAAGCACTTCTTTTATATGCAATGACAATTTTGTCTCGGCACATTGTCTGTTTGTCCAGCCAGAATAGAATTAGAATTAATGAACCAGATTCTACTCCAATTTGCACAACGTGCAGCTACAGTAAATGCAATGAAACTACACACCGTGTGTAAATAGGGGAGACTTGGACTAAGTTACTTTATTTATGACAGTAAGCTTACAATTAGATAGCACCTTTCAACTCCAGTGGATCTCCAGCTTCCCTGAAGCACTACACAAGGCTCTGCTTTATTTACGTGCATCTACTGGTTAACAATTCTTAACCAACAGCTTCAGAAAGCTAATACAACAATAAAAGTTGTTATCAAAGCTACAGAAAGAGTTTGGGGAAGCAGACTACTCTATTCCTCTAAGAAATGCCTTTGGAGCCTTTAATGATCATGCTTGATATTGGCCTTGTCTTGCTACCATATAGACAAGACAGTGTCTCTGGCATAGTGTCCCAAAAGTGACAGTCTGAGTCACTCAGAAGTGACACTAAATGATGGTCCAAAGGTGTTTTTACTGATTCAAAGAACTAAGATCTCTTAATTACATGGTTGCTATGTATGGTAATTATGTCAATAATTACATTATATATCGTAACTGTTATATATGGTAATATATAATGTATAAAAAATATAACTTGTGCTAAACAAATAAGAAAAATATAAACTGGGTTCTTGTTTTAAAAAAAGAGGGTAAACACAATTAGTTCATTGGTGTGCACAGCATCGTCTACAGAAGGGAACGGCTGAGGTCCTTCAACTAACTACTATTGACATCTCAAAGGAAGCAAGTGATGACCTAAGCACAACGTGAATAAAGACAGTGATGGTTGACAAAAGAGTAATAGCTGACTGTATCTGGGGGAGGTGAATTAGAAACAGACAAATGAAGCAATATTCGTTCCAGCAATTCTCTCATATTCCTATTACCTTTATGTTAGACCACTGTAAGGGCAACAGCACCACAGACAATCATAGCATCATAGAATCATAGATTAATTTCTGTTGGAAGGGACCTTTAAAGGTCAACTAGTCCAGCCCCCCTGCAATGAGCAGGGACATCTTCAACTAGATCAGGTTGTTCAGAGCCACATCCAACCTGGTCTTGAGTGTTTCCAGGGATGGGGCATCTGCCACCTCTCAGGGCAACCTGTGCCAGTGTTTCTACTACCCTCATGGTGGCTCCCCGGAGCCTTCTCTTCTCCAGACTGAACAACCCCAACTCTCTCAGCCTGTCCTCACAGCAGAGCTGTTCCATCCCTCTCATCATTGTTGTGGCCCTCTTCTGCACCCTTTCCAATAGGTCCATGTCTTTCCTGTGTTGAGGGGTCCAGAGCTGGATGCAGGACTCACCAGAGTGGGGTCTCCCCAGAGTGGAGTAGAGGGGCAGAATCCCTTCCCTCAACCTGCTGGCCATGCTGCTTTGGATGCAGCACAGGATAAGGTTGGCCTTCTGGGCTGCAGGCACACATTGCCGGCTCATGTCCAGCTTTTCACCCACCAGTACCCCCAAGTCCTTCTCAGCAGGGCTGCT
>NW_010542875.1:0-15672 GCF_000687285.1 Phaethon lepturus
TTCCTTAGAAAAATGCTTGATCCTGACACAAAACACTTGGAAATTATCAAACTAAAATGCTGCACCTCAAACGAACGTGCATTTTTTTATCTTGACAGTGTCTTGGAAACATTATAATTTTCCATCCTTGCTGGAGATGAAGAATTTTTTTCTACTTAATAGTGAGGCAGGAAATCAGCTCCACCCCTTCCTCAGCTCTATGGTGAACCATCTGATGGCAGAAGGCAGAGATTACTAGATTTTAAAACCAGAGTGGGCTCTATCTTGCTATCCTATCCAGTAGAAAATGAATGCTGACATTTCTTGTAGACTTTCCTCAAAGTTAAATTCCTGAGCCAGTTCCTGAATTTGACAAGAGTTTTTTTTGGACTAGGTAAACCATGTGTGTCAAGGCCAGTAACTGTGTTGTACGTCTTCATCTTTTAGTCTAAAGAGGATATTGCTAGAGTATGCAAAACACAGTATCTGCTGAAGCAGCCTCCTGGAGAGGCACTAGCTCTGGTAGTTGATTGGTCTGCCTGGCCTGCTATAGGGGGTCAAAGACAGTAGAGTTGACAAGGTAAAGCCGTCTCTAGGGCCTGTTTCTGGAGCTGTCTTTCTAAAGCAGAAATTTGGGCTCAGAATTTGGGCCCTAAGGATGTTTGCTCAAAGGTGTGGCAATTCACTCACTTGACCTTTTGGTTATTTGCCAGCCTGAATCTTGCTCTGCAGTCAACATATGGCTGGCAAACCAGAGCCAGCCCTTAATGCACTTACCTCTTTTCCTGAGAGGCAATAAGGCAAAGGTATGAGCTGTTTTGGAGGGCTGTGGCACACTCTTTTTGGAGGGTTGTGGCACACTCTCTGCTGCTCTGCCCCGGGGGCCATCAGCTTTGCCCTTTACCCACAATCGGGTGATCAGGACTCAAGACATCTCTGTTATGCCTGGGGAAAACCCCCAGTTATGTGACCCAGTTGTGTGTGTTACATGTTGGAAAAGTCCTGCATATGCGTCCATCACTTGATGGCAATGGCTGCACCTTAGTCATGGGGGTGGGAGGCAGGCCACTTGATTGAGTCTGAGTGGCTTACTTCAGTGAAAAGGCTGGGCAGCAATGATGTAATGGATATTTTATCTATTGTAAGCAGAATTTCATTTTTCAACTAATTGACAAGTATGCTATTCAGCACCCAGGAGGTTTAAGAAACTCCTAAGCTCTAAGATAGAACAAATAGTTTGTTGCTGTTTTATTCCCTCACTGCTGGCTAGAAAGTGTAATTCCTTGGTTTGCTGGCTCAGCACCCATTTGTTTAAAATCTCCCACTCCTGGATGCATTCCCTTCTTATCTCTCTTATTCTAACAGGTCACTTCACTGTGTGTACATGGCATCTCTCACATATTTTGACTTTTGCAGCTGAGCTTTCCTACTCAGCAATATGAAAGCTGACATATTCTAACTTCACATGATGTGACTGTGTTTCTGTGATATATGCCTCAGTTATACAACTCGGTGTCTGCTGCTGTTCGCTGGTGGTTTTCTGGAACAAATCAATCTCTCCAGTTTCAATATGTTCCAACAGATGCCACACATTAACCACTATTTTTATTCTCAGCCTGAGTTTCACCCCTCCAACCTTTCCCAAAATATTATGTTGCCAGTGTTAGCTACAGTTTGTTTCTGTCTGTAATTATTAAAGTCTCTTCCATGACAACCTGATAAAAGTTTGGCCACATTCCCATACTTATTAAGCCCTCAAGTGATGCAAATTGTAACAAATATGCCAACCAGACTGGAAGAGCTCTGCCTAGTTTGTTTTTACACAAATCTGTAACTGAGCTCTGCATGGTTATTTTCCTAGGAAGCAAACAATATAAATAATACAGAGCAAAACAAAATTTTGGCTTCTTTTGCCTCTTTCCATTCTATTTCCTTTCTATCCCACTAAGTGAATCAGACGTTCAAGATTAGACAGCCTCTCCTTTGGTTACATACAGCTGCAGGCATTGGGTGGGACTCTGGCTGCAAATACCTAAGAGGAAACATAGAGAACAATGCCAATATACAAGCGGTGAGAGGCTCTGTGCAACATTATGTAATGCTACTGACCTCTTTTATGGGGCAGCTGGAAGACAGTTACCTTCTGAACATGTTAGTTGGATAACAGAAAAACAGATTAATGAAAGCCTTTGTTAAAATCCACTTGGAAGCAGTCCAGCTGTAATCATCTCCCTTCTGCTGTTCCTTGAGCACTGGACAACTCATCACATGAGTATTTATGGCCTGGCGGCTGTTTGTGCACAGGTCTTAAGTCTGCTCTTAAGTCTGAGATCCTTCTATGTAGTCAAGTAAAATCACTAACGCTTTGACTCTAGTAAGGAGAGGAAGAGGAGAGAAAGGAAGGAAAAGACAGGGGCAACATGTTAGAGACAAGCGATAGACACCAAGTTAAGGAAATTCTAAAACATTATCTGTATCTTCTGCGGTCTGGGCACCGGGCAAGGCATCACGCAGGCATGCTTGCGGTGGTTCAGGCAGCAGAGCAATACCAGGTCTCCCAGGTAACAAACATACACAGTGAGCAATGACAGCACTCGACACACTGCAAATCCACAGGCTGTAATTCGTTTGGGCAAATGACTCAGCCACAACTGATTAATCAAATACTTACGTCTCTTACACTCTCAACTAGCAAACTTAGTAAAAGCGTGAATGTTTTGTGTTAGCAGCACAACACTCTCCCTCCCTCTGACACACTTCCCCAATTACCTTCATTATTCTCATAAACTCTTGCTGACCTGTCAGTCATGTCTATTACTGAAGTTTTGATATTTCAAGGTAACTGTTTGGATGATTCAGACAATCATTAAAATCTGTATACACTGTTGCTGCTAACCCCATACTACGAGTCGGTGTGGTCAGAATGCCCAAAATAATGACCTCATCTTGCAGTATATGAAGAATAAACAGAGACTACCTGAACAATCCAACAGGCACCTTGGTTGCAAACTGCATGGAGATCTGCACAGCATGGCAAGACAGGTGAGGATGAAAAGCGATCACCACGTAAATTATTAGAATGACTCTAAACTAAATAAACTGCATTTATAACAACAACAGTACTTAAAGCATTTGTTTTCTCATCTGCAGTCTCCAGTGATGGGGTCATCCTTTTGCACGCCACTAAATGAATGTGTCCTGCACAACAGGAAGAAGTTGCACTGTATACCAGGTAGGTCATGCACTGAATAACATGCAGGTAACCCATTTTCTTGGCTACAATGAGTGCTTGGACATCTCTGCCCACGGACAACGGGTCAGACCTGAGGCTGCAAAGAGCACAGTCCTACTTGGTCCCTTTGGGTAAACAAGCCTTGACCTCAGCCAAGTAGCTTAGGATTGTTAATAAAGAAGAACTTTGTTAGGCATTTGTCATGTTCGCACTGGCTGATGAATAGAGGCTGTGAGACGGCGTGGCGAAGGGAAGGCTGAGGAACAAAGCTGCCCAAATACCAAGGGAGGCCTGGAACTGTGCAAACAGCTGCAGACAGACCTGGTTGGTCACAACAGGTCAAACCGTAAGAAGGCAAAGCAAGATGCAGAAGATCCACTAGACACAACTAGACATCAGGGAGGAAAAAAATGGTAGTCCAGTCCTGCACTCATCTTTTCCATGACAGCAGGACCAGGCCGCTGTCTGCCATGTAGCCAACTTCTAGCCAGCCAGGCCTTTTCCCCCTGATTTTGGCTAATCTTTTCCAGTGGTTTTGCTCCCTGGCTTTGCCTTCTGGTAACACTGACATTAGACATTTGAATAAATAATAATTAAAACAGACTGGCATTGAGTTTTGCTGTGAGAAGCATTTTTCCACCACAGGGGTACAAGCTGCTTGCCAGTCACCCACAATTTTGTTTGGCAAAAAAAGAGAGGGATTAAAAAATAAACACACAGTAGTCAGGTTTGCAATGGCTACCTGTCTCCTGTATATTATTTCTCCAAGAACTACAGAACATTGTTTGGATTCTGTGCACAGTATTTTCCACCAGCTGCCCATGGCCTGAAATGCCAGGGATCTGAATGAGGATCAGAAGCCCCCTGACAGAGCAGAACTACAGGCATGTTTAGGCACATGCCTGACTGTGTCTTGCTTATTTTGCAGATTGGCAATTTAAATGAAAGTCAATACAAGAAACAGGCATTTGATTTGGATGTAACTACTTCAAACATTTCCAAAGCCACACTTGGGTGAGTCACAACAGCTCCCACTATGCAAAACCTTTAGATGTTTGTGTCTAGAAATGGATTCAGGAGGTTTATCCTTCACAGTCAAGACTGGTACGAGCCAACAGTGCTATAAACCAATTCTTCTAAAACCAGTAACAGCTCAGCTGTGAATCACTGGAACGTAGTGACTAACCTCTGGTGGAAATGAGAACTTGTTGCTTTACCCACAATTTTCTTCCTTACCTCAGAAACACCAGGATTAAACTAAATCTGTTTTTAAGTGTGCACTCAGGAGGAAGAAGAGCTAAAACACTGATCATTTATAGCAATAGCTTGAAAGGAAAGGCTGCGATTATCAGGTGAAAAATTCCAATCTTTTTTATCATCTCAGCTTCTGTTAATAAATGAGTACAATCACTTTTTGATCAGGCTTTTTTAGTCTAGCTTTTGTCTAGTCTTAGGGTGTGCAAAACCACTGCAAAAATTCTTGCTCTGGCGTACAAGAAATGTAGAGAGAAAAAAAAGGCAATAACAATGTAGAGAATAGATCTGAATGACAGTCATTCCAAAGGCAAAATTATTACAGGCTATTATCTAGTTGTCTGGAGGAGCCGTGGACCAGCTGGCTGTGATGTTCTGCTCAAAGTTAAACACAGACAGGAAACCGCATGTCTGATACCGTAAAAATCATTTGTCTTCCTGCCATGGCTAACCAGGCAAGCAACCCAAAGGGGCTGTTTTCATTTAAAAGAAACACTAATCCACAACAATAAAAAAGGAGTGACAAAGCCTCAATTCTCCTCCCTCTCAACTGGAGTTAATGCTTGTGTTTGTGAATGAACTGGAAATATTACAAACTGAATTTTTATATTACTTTAATTTTTATCTGTAGTTATGCACTTACTACATGTGAATGCAGGGCACAGTTTTCAGGAGTCATCTAGAGTGTTACAGCACATGACCTAGAAGGAAAAGCTCCACTCCAAAGAGTGAAAGGAATTAGGGTAAAAAGACTGGGTTTTAATCTATACTAAGCTCCTTTTAGGCTGCTCTGGAAGTGTGAGGGGGGCTGCAGAGTTGATGGGAATGAAGGCACTTGGTGTTGAATTTATAGAATTGTTTTCGTAAACACACACACAGAATCTGACACACATTTGTCAGAGCGATTGTATTCAGCTGCATAGCTCCAGAAGAAACAGCTATAACGTGACTAATTTATAACAAATTAGCCAAAATCCACAAGGGTGTTGTTTGCTTTGTATAAAAAACTCTAGACAGCCGATACAGTAAGATCTTTTCACTGGGAACATGTTCTCTTCAATAAAATCAAGGCAATCTGTCAGAATTAGGTCCTGGGTTTATGACCTGTGCTCACATCAATACCAGTATTCACTCCAACTCCTTTAAAGCCCACCCAAGTAAGGGTTGGTCATACAACCATGGATCAGCAGTCAGGTTGTCTAGTTTCAAATCAAGCTTGGGGAGGGGATGAGGAAGAGGGGAGGACATGGCACAGGTGTCCCAGTTTCAGTTGAGGTAGAGTTAATTTTCCTCGTAGAAGCTAGTCGGAGGCTATGTTTTGGATTTGGGTTGAAAATAATGTTGATAACGTACTGATGTTTTCAGTTGTTGCTAAGTACAGTCAAGGACTGTCCAGTTTTTCATGCTGGCCTGTCAGCGAGAAGGCTGGGGGTGCACAAGAAGCTGGGAGGGAGCGCAGCCAGGACAGTTGACCCAGACTGGCCAAAGGGATATTGCATACCATATGTCATGCTCAGCATATAAAGCTGGGGGAAGAAAAAGGAAGGTGGGATGTTTGGAGTAATGGCACCTGTCTTCCCAAGTAACCATTACACGTGATGGAGCCCTGCTTTCCTGAGGGTGGCTGAACACCTGCCTGCCAATGGGAAGTGGGGAATGAATTCCTTGTTTTGCTTTGCTTGCGTGCGTGGCTTTTGCTTTGCCTGTTAAACTGTCTTTATCTCAACACACAAGTTCTCCCACTTTTACTCTTCTGATTCTTTCCCCCATACCACCAGAGGGGAGTGAGCAAGCGGCTGCATGGTGCTTAGTTGCCAGCTGGGCTTGAATCATGACAGTCCATTTCGGTGCCCAACGTGGGGCTCAAAGGGTTCAAGGTAATGACAGATTTGATCAGAAAGTGCCAGATTGAATTTATAGCTGTTTAACCATTAATTGTCAGGCTTCTGTGCTTGCCATGGGGCTTGCTTTCCTTACTGTATATTAGAGTCTAGTGCTCGTTAGTGGCTGCTTTTTGCTTTTGCTACTTGCTTATCTGTAAGCTTATCATCTGACTCTGCTGTGCCTAGGAACATTCTGATAACAGCACTGGCGATGCGCCTGGGCTGGCAGATGGCCAGGGCATCGCTGGTGTTTCTGTGTTGCTTTACTGGACAGGCTGAAATTCCAGTGAGAACTCAAATTGAAGGGACTATGACCTGTGGATGAGTCCTGCAGGTACAGGACACCCCGAAGTGTCTGTGGCCATGGATAAGCCCATGCCAGAGTAGGTATATCTTGAAGCCTCTGTGGCCATGGTTATGTCTGTGCCACAGTAGGTGTATCTCTGAAGGGGTTGTGGCACAAGGGTAAGTCCATGCTGGAGAAGGTACACCTTGAAGCATCTGTGGCTGTGAGTAAGTCCATGCTGCAGCAGATACACCCTGAAGCATCAGTGGCTGTGCATGAGGTCATGCTGGAGCACCTCAAAGCATGTGGCCATGGATAAGCCCATGACAGAGCACTTACACCCCTGGAGGGACTGGAGCCATGGATAAGGCCATGTTGGAACAGGTTTACTTCTGAAGGGACTGTGGCTGTGGGTAAGGGCATGCTGGAGCACGTATATCTTTGAGGGCATTGTGGCCCATGGAGGAGGCCATTTTGGAACAGGTGCACCTCGAAGCGACTGTGGCTGTGGGTAAGTCTATGCTGCAGCAGATATACCCCTGAAGACACTGTGGTTCTTAGAAAGGACTGCAGTCTGTGGATAAGTCCAAGCTGGAGCAGAGGCAAGGGGAGGAGTTCATTGCAATGTTAAATCCTATATCCTGGCCCAAAGGGACCAGGGGTGGAGACTGTAATGGAAATACCTTTAAATTGTTGTAACACATAATTTGAGTTGCATGTTATAGGAATTAGTATAGCAGGAACCACCTGAACAAAAGGAGGACAAGCCTTACAAGAAGCAGTGCAAATGCAGCAGTGACCTGACCTGAGCTGGTTTTGGTGCCCAGTAACTCCACACAACACACCCCTGCTCCTGTCCCAAGTGACCACCATAAGAGACGGAGCCCAAAGTCACGGACTAAATGAACTAATTTCATGGACATCTGTGGACATTTTACAGACATTTTACAGGGGTGGTCCATAGACTAAGGGAATAATGTGTGTGCATTATATCAAAGGATGGGAAGGGGGGTGGTCCAGGAATGCAGGGTAAATTATTAAACCTACCTGATAGAAAAATCAGCATATCATTGCATTCTTCACCTGTACAGGAACACATGAACATCAATCCTCCATCTTCCTTCTTTTCCCTCATCAAACACAGCTCTGAGCTGGAGTCATCCAACATGTGACCATACAGTGTTTTCTGGGGATCATGGCATATTGTTTCTAATGTCACATTTTCATCATTCTGTCTCCTAAAAATGAAAAGGAGAAAATTGAAATCAAAGAGGGAATATTTTACAAAATGAACAGACAGGACTGCACCTGCCCGAAATTTGCCCTTTTGAGAACTCAAATGGGATTTAAAGAGTATCATATGTTCTTCTCTGGCTTTCCTGAATAGGGTAAATTTGGCTGTGTCTGGGGTCCTCATCCAGGGGCATTTGTACAATGGCACAGCTATTCCTGTATCATATTACCACTAAGCTCCAATGAGTGCCTTTGGAAATCTCACCCAGAATTATCCAAGCTAATGATCAATGAACTGCTGTGAACTTCAGAACATACTTTTGGTTTTTGTGGTCACTGTGCAGACAGTAAAAATCTGTGGGAAATTACGATAAAAACTGAATGATTTCCTCAAAATCTGAGGAATTTCTAGTGAGTTGCCCTTTTTGTTTTGCTTTTGAAGCCAACAATCAGCACAATTCTGCATTGAAGGAGTTGTCCTTATAACTAAAAAAAAAAGAAAACCAATACCAACCACAGAACTGGTGCAAGCTAGAGTTGCCTAGCTGTTAGGGAAATATTTACAGCTGATAATCTGGACCATATTCCTGTGTTTTGTCCCGGTCTGCAGATGTAATTTCATTGACACAAGACTCAGAGGCAAAGAACACTTTAAATACAGTTCTGAACTCATTTGCCGTTTGGATAAATTGGCATGAAAAATCCAGAACGTATCTTTAATTGTGCTACAGCCACTTTGTATGGCAATAATAGACACTGACCACTTACTAAAGGAGCACAGGACAAATATGAAACAGCACACTGGACTGATCCTGCATTTCAAGTGTCTACTTCCAATTATGCTGAACATCTCTTCGAGTCAATGGACATAACTAATCCCTCAATAAATTAACTAATTATGTCTTCCTGTAAGTGGTTCTAATTATGTTCCTAAATCAGCAGCAATGTTGCAAATCCTCAGTTCTGTTCCTTTTGTCCACTTATGAACTCATTAAGAGTGTTTCTGGTTTTTTTTGGTAGGATTGGCTTACCATTTATTGAAGGGCAAACCCCAAATTTTTAGACTGGAATGCAAGTTTAGAGTCAACAAATCCAAAAAAAGTGCTACAACTCATTTTCATATACTCTTGATGTCTTTGAACCCAGACATACGCTAATAAAAAGCACCACACTTACATTAGAGCCACCACATTCACAGTAGATTTTTTTTTTTTACCATTAAGAGAAATTATTTCTACCTGTACATGGTAAGTAAGCCTCCTGTGATAGATCTACATAATCTAGTTCACTTTGAAACTTGAGAGAATTGTCTGTCTTCAGCAAATGCCACCACAATCCTCTCTTGAGTCTCAGATCTGTTTCTACTCTGAGTGCTGTGGGTGGATACAGCTTAATGGTCTGAGCAAAAACATGCCTCTCTTCCAATAACGGCATAAGCTGGAACAGAACTGCTTTAGAAGAAAAAAATCCCCAGAACATTTCATATCAGAATTGTTGTTAACCTCAAGCAACTCTCAGTATGCTGAGCACAGATACGAGTTGGAAGTTAGAGCACAAAGTCTAGTGCGGTAGCAGGGACATTCTGAATATCAGAGCAATTGAGGAAAGCACTAAGTAATGATGAATGAGGGTGTGCTCCCCTCCCCACCTGTATGAAGAAATAACTTACCATATAGCAACACAGACTTCACTATTCTTCTCACAGATAGCAGTGATGTTGCAGTTGCTCTTGCACTGATGTTGGTTTGAGCAGGTTGTTACTTTAATGTCACAAAATTTGCATAGGTTCGGCATTTGCAATCCATTTTCCTTATTTCTGTCTACAGGTGACATAATTTCAGCTTAAGGAAAAGAAAGAGTAGGAAACTTAATAATGGTGGATAATCAGATTGTGTTATTGCTCGTTATGAAGATAAGGTTTTCATCAGCAACAAATATTCCCTCTCACCTTAAATTAGAAAATCTTTGATCTTTCACAGCTACCAATTTTCTTTACAACAGCGCAAGCACCACAATGTCAAGACCAGGTTAATCAAAGTGAATTCGAAAAGTGAAATCAACTTCTATTGACTTCAGAGGGAGCAAAAGTTGCTTTGTAATTTGCAGAGTCAGGCTTATTCCAAGTCCAGTTTGCACTAAAGTAACTACTTTGCAGTCACACATTTGCATTATTCACAGGCAGCATATCTGTCCCCCAGGTACAATATATTGCATCATGGTCTGTGTACCAAAATAACTGTGGATACCATAGTGGGAGTACACATTAGGTGGGTGACATCATTATGACATGGATCATGATGAATTTTGTCAGTTTGTCTTTACTAACCTGAGGCATAACCTAGGTGTCATCTAATCTAATCTGATTACTGTTCACATAGGAAAACACAGAGCTGGAACTGACTCAACTTCAGCCAGAGGCTGTGAGTGAAACTCAAGCTGGAAATGCAACAGGGCATCTGTACAGCTCATGTGATCTGCTGCTGGAGTCTTCCTGGGATAACGCAAGGGGACTTGAACTCAAACTAACTTGCAATGACAGTTTGTCTTGTAGGAGTCTAGTTTGACCCAACAGCTTCATTTCTGCACCCAGGCATTGAAGAATAACTTGCTTACTGGTTCTGAGTCTTAGTACTCACCATCTGCTTCAGTGTGGTAGCAGTAAGGGAAGAGATATTTTTTGTACCAATGCATGAATTTCAGGAAACATATTTTTAGTTCAAAAACTACTTTGAAAAGCCAGAACAGAAAATGCCTACATAAACTTTTTTATAAAGCTAAAATGAATATGCAACTATCTGAAGTGGAGCAGACTGTCTACAACAGTTTCAGTCTGACTCACTTTGTAATATATTTGGAAAAGTAGGTTGAACCACTTGAAGGAGATACTGGGCTTCATGTAGCAGAGCCTTTCTCTTGTAGCCACCTGCATGTTAAAAATCTGTTCATATTGCTCTCTGTAGCCAAATGTTGCTAGTCAACCAATAATAGGCAACTAGGGATTTGTAATTTCCCCCACTCTCCTCCATTAGCTAAGAAATCAATTTTTTCCTTCTAGAACTTTACTATTTACTACCACTAGAATGTTTTATTACAGGAATTAAATATACAAGCTTTTTCCAGAAGGAAATAAAAAGGCCTCTTGCTAACATTTTCAATGGATTTCTGAGCCATTGCGAGGGACCGAGAGGAAAGACTTCTCTGGTACTGACCTAAGGTCTTTGATCTCACTGCCACTGTAATCAGTGGCAAAACTCCCAATGATTTTAATGGTAGAGAAGAAGCTCCTACACAGAGGGGAGGGTTACGATGAGCTCACTGGGAGCACTTACTTGGGTGCAGGATGCTGGCAGTATGTTACGGGCTGGCTGAATTCTAAGCCTGAGGTAAACATTTCTTGTTCTTAATTATTTGTGTTGCAACAACTCCCAGAAGCCATGCAGAAGAGCAAAGCCTCACTGAAGTTGGTGTGGTAGGAACTCAAAAGGTCTTGAATCTCATATTCTATAAAATATGTGTTAATATAATCATCATTATGGCAAATTGCTCCTCTCTTCTGGATGGTACCTCTTATGTACCTACCACATGTTGAAGAGAAACTAATAGCTGTATTCATTTATCTAGGCTCTAGTAATGATCAAAACAACCTGATAATGAGGGACTGTCCCTCTACCCAGTAAGAGACAATCTATGGTCCTAAAAGCCTGGATGAACAATACAAATATCAAGGGAGAGATGAAGTGACTCACGCAAGTTCACACAGGAAACCTGTGGCAGGGTGCCAAGCGGCTCACAACAGAGCACAGGGGAAAGATATCTGCTGCTCAAACCGCAAAGTCTTTCGCTGCATCTGCACTGCTTTCAGCTCTGAGCTCACGTGGCTCCATGATTCACTGGGCAGCTGTGTCGCCATGGATGCCTCTGCCACAGACACGACTCAGTCCTCCAGTGCCTGCAGCACTGGAGCCAAAAGCCACAGGAAGCCAGGTCCTTAGGTAAACTGGTTCAAACGCGTTATGTTTGTTGAGAGGCAGGGCTCATTCCTGTGCCACCCCTGGTCATGCCAGGTTCTGCCAAGACTCACCCACTGGAACAAACATATGAAAATATGTTTGGACCTCTTCCAAGGAGGGATCTTCAAACCAAGCAACTTGATTAAAAAAAAAACCCAACCAACTATCTGGAATGCAGCAATCCACTGCAAGGTCACAAACCTTAAGTTTCTATGTTACAGTGGTAGGCCTTAATTCAATTACTAGTAAAAGGCTGGGTAGTTAGACCCAGATAATTTCTGAACAGGTTAAATTGATGGCATAAGATAACGGAGTTTTAGGACTTCCAGAACTGACTACACTTGAATTTTCTTCCAAAAATTCTTGTAATAGAGGCTGACAGTGCAGTGCCTCTCCATTCTTATGGCAGTTCAAGGTACTAGATAAACTGCCCAGGTGGACAAACATTCTTCCATGCTTCAGCACCTGATTTAAAGTGAGACTGCAGTTTACTTCCCCTAATACTGTCACATTGCTCTAGCAGGTGTTGATGTCTTGCCCATTAATACAGCTCAGCTTTACACACTCTGATAACCCACTAGTTCCAAACTGGGTTAAAACCAAGTTTGACTTTCCCCTATCAGACTGATGCTGAAATCAACCTCTGCAAAGGGCCTGAGATTAAACCTGGAGTCAGATGTGAACCTCAACATCACTCTCTTCTGATCGCAGCCTGCTATTAGATCCTGAGGACTTAGAAATCCAGGAAAGATTGGTCTCCTTTCAAGTCACAGGAACTGAGACCTGTCTCTAATCAACAAAATCCTGCCTCGAGAACGACAAGTTGGTAGGGTTCTTCCCTAAGGAAGTGTATTCACTCATTCTCTGAGGGGCGCACAAGCAGTGAGTGGTTCACGACCAGCAAGATTGCTTCTCTTCTTGTAGTCCATCTCTAAAAATGCTTGACTATCCTGTTTCACACTTCATACCACATGAGCCAACTGCTCAGGGTTTTCTCTCATTCAGACAACCAAAGTCACTTCAACACTGTGCACAGAAATCACCTTTCATTTTGCATGGAAAAAAAAGTGGATATAATAGGAAAGTCAACGGAGAAAACAAAGACTTGCAAATCTGACGGAAGTCATCCTAAAATGTGTGCTTGTCTCCTAAAACGTGAGTTTTGCCATCTACTCTCTAATGTTAGTTTTCTTATTTTGACTTCTACAGGAAGCCTAATTCTAGCTTTCCTTGCCTTCTTGTCCACGGAGAGGGTTCCAAATAAAAGACTGCGGTTTCTTGGCTATGAAGCTTTCAACTAACCAGTTCAGCATAGATCAGTCACCATGGTTAAAATGCACGGAACATGCAAGCAAACATGTGGGCTGGATATTATGGAAGAGACATCAGAGCAGCCACATAGAAAATATCAACTCCATGGATTCTGGTGGAGCCAGGCTTGCAGGACATTTTTACTCTATGGTTCACAACTCTTTTATGATTTCTCAGGACTTTATAAGCAGTATGCCTCACCCAAAGTCTATTGACTGTCTTGAAGTTGTTTGTTTTGTGTCTGTTGTTTGTAGATGTGTAACTTTCATTGAGGCCTCAGGCTATAGTTTACATTCCTCTTATCTTTTAGTATCATTACAGAACTCTCAAAAGTCAACAAAATTTAAATAAAGCCCAAATCAACATGCTGTCTTTTTGGGAATATCTACAGTGGAAAACTTTATTTATGTCTTAGGATGCATTTCAGAAACAGCAGCCAATTTCTCTTACTCCTATCTTGTAAAATAGTTATTGCATTTCTTTTCTGTCATCCAGTGCCTCTGGCACACGTACACATATAAAATAGCACTGCTGAGCACATAGATCCCATCCCTTTAAAAAAAAAATTGCTGAGGGAGATGTTGGGATGGGAACTCAACTATTCAGCTGCTGTGAAATAATTCCACTTGATGGGAAAGGCTTGAATTTAAGACTTCACTTTACTACATCATGCAAATCTGCAAGGAGGAGGATGCCTTTATCAGAAAGCCTTGGAGGAGACTGTCCTTGTTCTCCAAAGAACACAGCTCCACAACATCATGTCTCAGTGGCTGGAAAGCACAGTAGCAGCTATGAAGAATGTCCAAACTGTACTACCTTCTCATCAACTGGAAGATACCAGGTTTTGCAGGAACAGTACTACACATGGCACTAAACACAGCACTTTTTTCTGTTTTGCCTACCACCTCCAGTACACAATCTATAACCTCAGCAGAACTTTGATAGTGATGGGGACACTGCCAGCATCATGAAAGTGGAGATGTGATGATGCAAAAGCACATTCTTTGCCTTACAGATATTGATGAATCAACTGCAGGAGGGAAGGAGTCAAGGAAAATGAGCAATCTGAGCTTTGCTTTTATGACCTGGATATATCCTGATGGTTATTCTTAGTTACACTGATTATGTTCAGTGCAGTAGCACAAGAAAGAAAAGATAGAACCATAACCAACCCCAAAGATTCAAAAATCATGAGTTACAAAATCACAAGACTAGCCAGAGAGATCATGGAAATAAAGGAAGGAAAAAAAATATCCCAAAACCCAACCAAAAACCAGCTGCTGTGCTCTCCTTTATTTGGCATTGCGGCCTGGACTCTTAAGAGTGCATTGGAGTCATGTTTTGAAACTTTGGCCATAAGCAGGAGGGTTGGAATTACTGTCTAACTTACAAAATTAGAAGATAAAAAGAAAATAAATCACTGAAATCCAGAAGCTTAATCTTCAAGAAAAATGTCAGCTATCGTATGACTCATCATAAAGTCACAGGAGTTGGCAACACTGCAGATCACCTAGTTAACTCCCATGGCAACACCTTCAGAGGTAACCCTATGAAATACGTATTTTCAATCTTTCAGTTACTGCTGCCAGTTCTAAGCTTAACGCCATCATGAGTTGAAATGGAGTGTCACTGCAACACATACTCCCATACTCACTATGTGAGTATGAACTCATGCAGTTCATACTGTCTTGGACCCTGCTTTGGACTGCAATCCTTCACCTCAACTATGATTTACCCCAGTAGGATTACCATGGGCACAGGACTTTTGTCACTATTTCTATTATATTAATAGATAACAACGATTATTAAGAGTGCTGAGACAGCCTCTGTAAAGCCAAATATGAGATATCTTTTACATACAATTAACGTATGTCAAGAAAACAGGTTCCATATCACCAGATATTTTAACTGTCCCTGTGGCAGGACTCCAGAAAGCCACATTTCTACAGATTCTTTTGCAGAATCTCTCTGCTTCGACCTGTATCATGTATATTCACAGATCACTGAAGTCACCCTGGTCTGCCCCTAGCAACTTGCCCACTTTCTTCCCTCAGAAGGTATTTCACCTCTTAGGTTTCCTTTTGATCTTCAGCCTTCCGGCCTAGCACAACAGCTGCCTTAGTCGGTGCTTAAAGACATGCCTTTAAGTGTACCGACTGCACTTTTGTTTGCAAAGTGGTTGGGACCTTTGTGTTTCCTTCCTGCCTGACCAAACTGCATCAGGGCTCTGCCAAGAATAAAAACCAAAATAACTTCCTTTTTATGAACACACTTCTTTGTGAATTACTTGGAGGAGACGCATGTCATGGCTTCTCCCTATCACGTAATGGCTCTTGCCCGTCGTACGAAAAAAATGCAAGCCACACCTATCAGATGGCAACACCACAACTGTTAATGCGACAAGACGTACACACAGCCCTGCAACCCATCCTAACCCATCCTACCACAAAGCAGCTCCTGTGAGATGGGGGAAAGAACGGTTCA
>NW_010542875.1:15703-35322 GCF_000687285.1 Phaethon lepturus
ACAGCTTATGTGGGCTACGACCTGCTTTTCAGACAAACCCGAGAAGTCTGCTAGGAAAGAAGAGGGCAGACTAGGTCAGCCGTTCCGACAAGCCAGACCTAGCCAGAAGTAGTTCTGCCACCCCGGATGAAGGAAGGCCAAAGCAGAAGAACTGGTTCACAGCGGGAAGGCCACTGATGGACTGCACCGAAATCTGGGAAACCGCCATTTCCCACCCACCGGCAGGCAAGGAGCTGAGGAAGGTACGTGCAGAGGGAGAAGACAAAAGGAAAAGGAGCAGAAGTTAGAAAACTTCATTTAACTCTTCTCTGCAGTGGAAGTGTCTGGCTTTTAACAGCAAGTGGAACTGGCAAAACTTTGCTTTAGGGATTGCTGCAGGCGCTGACACAGAAACAGAATCAAATCTGGCAGGAGCCGCGGGGAGGGACACAACCAGAGAAAATAAGGGAGGGAACAGCATACTAAGCTGGAGATCCTGAAGATAAAAATAATTCTTGTATTTAAAGCATTAAAATAACACTATTTTTAACCACTACTTCCAAAATGAGCTAGCAGTGGCAGTTTTAATCATGGGCTGGGCTCTTCTCACTGGTACAGGGCATGGCAGTGAACTGCCTTGATCAAACACGCCCAAGAACGGAGCTTGCTGCCGTGACTCCTGACTGACATTATTAGTGCAGGTGTGAGGAGACTCCAGCTCAGCACTTACAGTAGAAGTGTGAACACATTCTGAAAACAAAGAATAAAAATAACATTACTGTGGTGCTTCAAATAATGAGATGGATTTTTACCTGCAGACTTTTAACTTGCTGCTCCCTTCCACATTTTCTGGCCACTGTTTAGCACTCCATGGTAGGCAGAACAAAAGAATACTGTCTCTAGGCAAAAAGGCTGAAAAAAAATCTAAATGATGGCTTCCCATAGGGCACTCAAAGGGATGTTTCATCTTCTCCTGACTTTAACCCGCAGCCTCCCTAACACAGTCAGTAAACAGCACACAGCACTGAAGAACCGTGTGTGATCTAACACGAAGATCAATTTATTCAACTATGGCTACAGGGTCTAGGTTTTTGCTGCATAATGCATTAACTCTGGAATTTACTGGAAGCTGTCTTTGGTGGTTAACTCCTTCTGTGACTTCAGATATACAGTGAGTATCAAGTACAGCAATGTTCATCTGGTTCACGAGATGAGGAAAAATGGCTTTCCTGCTTTGTTGCAATAAGCATGACTCATGGTTCAGGACTGAAATTTGCATAGCTAATTCTGACCTGTCCATTAAAAAGCATATCCTGCAACTTCACCTCCTTTTTTTTGTATTCTTGCCTGCCCAGTGAAGGCTGCCATTACTTTACTTGAAACAGAGCTGAAAGAGTATAAACACTTCAGCTTTGTACAAATATTATTTTTCCTACTTAAATGCTCTGAAAATAGACAGCAGTCATTCAAGCTTTATACAGTTATTTCTGTGATATAGAAAGAAGCAAACATTTTTTCATGACAAAAGAGTGTCTGTGGCAGAACCCCCAACATTTACAACATACACAATTAGGAACAATTCTGACTCACAAAAACACAAATGTGCCTCCACTCTCAGCTACAGAGAGCCTCACCAGAACAAAACCATGCAGTCGAATCTTCTAAGTCGGTTGAATGGAGTTTCTGAACCCGTTGTACCTTTCCCATCAGCTAGTTAAGGAAGCCTGTTTATAGAAACATGCTTCTCTCCACTCTTGCCCCTCAACAGTCACAACACCACCACCAACCTACTTCAAAATGTGATAGGGCTTTTCATCATTCATAATGGTGTTGGGAAAGGTGAATCATTTTCTTGAAACAGGCACGTATTCCTTCCAAAAGCTTAGTTTATATTCCATTTATCTCTCTTGCTACAAGACAAATGAGGAATGTTCACTTTTAAGAGTCATTCAACTCGATTTTCAAGGGCATATTTATTAAACTTCCAGTTTCCAACAGTTAAATTCAGGAGTCCACCCAGTACAGGTGGAACAGTACTTTAGGACATTTTCTAATAATGTTATGGCCAAGCCATTTCTATTAACTGTGAAGTATTCCATAGAGACACATCCTGGTTCTTCAGTTTATCTTGCAAAGCTACCGAATGTGCTCATACAAACTGTAAAATCCATGGGATCATCAAAAACTGAATCATATTCTTAAGGTATCAGCGCTGCTTACCTAAAGGAATCCCTTTATTACTTACTAGCAGTCCTAAATGTCTGTCTTGTGATATCTGCCTAACACAAAGACAAATCTTGTCTGCTTTTTAGGAGCACCCTCACTGGACAGGCTACAGGTGGGAACAAGGCAGGGGAGTTTTGAAGTCTATGTCGCAGGGCATCTTCTGCTAAACTTCTGGGCAGCAGAATGCATTAGGATCTACAGTAGGGGCAAGCTGTTATGAGCTTACTGCTATATTTTACTGCCGAACCCTGTTGTCCTTCCCATGGGGAATTGCAGTTGTGGTACCTGTGATGGACAGAGTAGGTGGGCTCATGGGTATAGTTCCTACTTCTCCCTTACACAGACAACTGTCATGCCAGCTCATCACTGCGACACCAGAGTGGGCAGCCACATGGCATGCTGTGCAGATGGAGTCCTGCCCTCAACTCCCACAGACCACTGCATGGCCAAAGCCACACCAAAATTAAAAATAGTAACATATTTGCTTGGCCAAACACTCACAGATGACACTTCACTCATATTTAGTATATGGCCTTGTCATGCTTAACTTTCCAAACAGCTTCAAGTAACTAAGTGCTGGCCCAGCATACACACCCCACCACATGAGTTTAACTGATTAAATTAAAAAGGTGGAGATTTTACACCTTTGCATGTGGATCTTCAAGTCCTTTTAAAGCTGATTTACCTCAGTATAGGTTATACGAGGAACAAGTCTAGCAAGCGTCAGAATTGAGAATTACCGCACACAAAGTTGCTGTGGTTTACTCAATTACTTCTAAATCAACTGTAAGTTCAAGATGTGTGAATTCTGTATATGGAAGAAGCTTTCATAATGTTACTTGACTATCTGCAGCATTTTCAACAGGAACAAGGAAGCTTAGATAGACGGCAGAAAATCACCTCTTCCAAATGCAAAATGGTAATGATTTAAAAACTGATCTCTACACTGGCAGCAGGCAGCAACTCAGGTGGCAAAAAGCCAAATCCTTCTCCTGAAACTACAGTTAACTCTTGCTAAAGTTAAGTCTTGCTACAGTTAAACTCTTGCTAAATGTATGTCCACTGGACTCTGGTGTGTTCAAAAGAGCAGACAAAGATAACTAAAATGTGGAGGAAACTGTATAAATAATACCTAAAAGCAGCTGCTGTACCTCATGAAGAGTTCATACAGACAAGCAGATGTTTATTAACACTGTTTGTTCACTCAGGAGACTGGCAGGCACTTGCAAACCCTCTCCAGTCTCAGAGAAGAACCTCCAGGAAAGGTCAAGAAATATGTTAGGTTGGGGGGAGGGGGGGGGGGGGGGAGATTTTTGCTTGCTTTTTACCATAGAGAAAATAAAGCACAGACATTAAAACTGTGACAAATCACAGAAAACAGGAAAATCAAAGTTACGTCTGACTCCCCCAGGTTCCCTTTGATACAGCTAGGTGGCTTGATAATAAAATACTCCTCTATTTGCCATTTCATGCTTTTATTTTTCATTTCATTTGTTTTAGTAATGTCACCTTAAAACTACTGACATACTTTCTGGACAGGTTTTGGAAGGCATAAGACCATATCCTTCTTCCCTTTTGAGAAGCTCCTGCCACATGCAGCTTTCCAGAGCCCTCAGCAGATCCCTCCTTTGGAGATGCGACTGCAGAGCCTCCTTTGCACTCACACATCTTTTCTGACATCTTATTTTTAGTGTTGTTCCATTTTATGCAAGGAAATGCATAGTTTGAGAACAACAATTGCCTGCCTCATGGAGAAGTTCTCAGACCATTTTAAGAAAAATTACTAATTTGTTTCTTAAGCATTGTGAATGCAACAGATCTTCCCTTTTCCTTTTCTCACTAGTGAGGCCATACAGAAAATATCTACACAAACAGTTTGAGTTTGCAAAAAACAGCAGTCCTGCTCCTCTGCTCTGTTTTTTTGTTCACATCCCTCATTGCACTTTCTTCTCCCTCGCAGAGGAATCAGACCGCACCTTACCACACCTCCCTCCCCCTCCAAAAGGCCAGTCTGACCCAGAACTGTTCTCCAGTCTAGACAACTATTTGACAACACAAACACAATGAAGAATGTGGTATGAGGAGTGGGAACCCACAGCTAGGGTAATGCAAGACTGCATATTTCAACAGCAGCAGCACTGTTGAGGGCACAGAAAAGTCTCTGTGGACCTATGACTGCAGTTACTTCTGGGCAAGCTCACAGGAGAGAGAAGGCAGGCTTTCTTGTGGTGGGAGATAGCAATAGCAGTGGGAATTTTGATTCTCTATTTCTAGGAAAGATCTTCAGGATTTTAAGACTCCCGGTTTGGAGGATCTCAAGTTCAGAATGGTTGTCGCAGGGCAACGTGGGTTCAATTTCCCCAGCTGGCAGATCCTTGCAGTTTTGCTGATACCCAGGCTGATCGGCCCAGAGCATCCAAGCCCCAAGGGCAGGGCTGCACCCAAGGACCCTGCATCCCAGGCTGTGGTCAGGCTGCCCACTGCACCAGGGACATGGGGGACCTGCTGTCTGCTACTGTGTCTAACCTGAGCACTGTCTGCTTGCAGATGCCACCTGCCCTCAGGCAGGAGATGTCAGGGCCCTTCCAGGAGAGGAAACAAAGGCTCTGCAGCTACTCTTCTCTGCCAGGCATTGTCGCTGCAAGGGCAGATGGGACTTGCCTAGGACTCATCCGCATGGGTTATGACATGTCGGGGAGCACTTCAAGGATTGATGTTTCTCTCCAGAAATATTTGCAGAGGCACCTCAGGACGAGCCCTGAAGCTGTTTAAATCCACTATGAAAGTAGATGAGAAGTTATTTTGACTTTGAAGTGTAGAAAAAGTTCTTTTGGTGTCTCAAGGGAGTTAACAACATTTATGGGAGCCATCTGAAAAGACAGGTATTGCTCTCTGTGACTGTTTCCTCAGCAGTACACAGACCTAGCAGCTGTCTCCTCTTCACAGGATACTGAAGGAGTCAGAGCAGTCTTGTTTTTAGAATACACTTTTTTCACAACTATATAAAAAGGACAGATAGTACTATGAAGCACAGATATCCTCTGTCTGAAGCGAAACATCTGATTTTGCTGCAGATCTGTAATGTGAACGCAAAAATAAGATTCAGCCAGACACCCCAATTCTGCTTTGTTTCAGGGGAAAAGTCTGATGAACATGTACCTGAAACTACCACTAGTCTATAAACCCAGACAGAAGTATTGCCTGAGTTTCACCTTTTATTCTGAAACTTTTGCTGAACTGTAATTCCCATGTCTGATTTCAGAGGGCCTGATTCTGACTACATTTCCTTTTCTGTAAACTGGAAGTAAGAAAACTTTAGTCAAATAAAGCCAAGTCTAAATATGGTTTTGGGATTAAAAAAAAAAAAATCAAAAGCAGTCTCAAAATGTAACACAGTAATTGGAATGGGCTGCATCTGTTCAAATATCGGTTTAAGTGTCCCATTCACGAATAGGAAATACTTCATAATTATGAAGCACAAGGGGCACAAATAGCATAAGTAAGACATAAAGATTTTAGGTACAATGGCATGGTTTGGAGTACATAAATCGCAGTCCTGCTGTTCAGTGTTTTATTTTTACCTAGGTGGAGGAATTCAAACTAGAGTTCCTCAATCTTTTTCCATGCACAACTCCATATTGTGCCTCTGTACTGGCCCTCCACCAGTGCACCTTTTCTGTCAACTGCTGGAGCATGTTCAAGTCATGAGTTAGGGGTGCTTTGTGCCTCTGACCAGGTCCCGCACATTCTTTAAGCATGATTTCAGCAAACTATACAGCCAGGATTGGAAGTGATGGAGCAAACTGGCTTCAGCCACAGCTCCTAAGTCCAACTTAAGCAAGGATGTGATCTGCACGGGGCCATTCTCTACCTCGTACAATAGAAAAAGAGATGTGCGTACAACGGTTGCTACCGAACCAGAACAGACTTTCTCTGGTATTTTATAACACACCAGTAAGTATGGGGAGTAGCTGTGTGCACACAAAGGCTCACAGCTGCCCATTCAAAATAAGCATTTAAATAGATTAACCAGACAACTGTGCTTTCAAACTGGCAATCGTTGCACAGTTACATGATTCAGAGGGATTTATAAATATTTGTTTTTCCAGATAGAAGGAAGGTATTAGTGAGGGTTTTTTTTACAGTGAATTCACTGCCACTATCCCTCCCTCCCAGCCATAAACAAACAAACAAGGAAGCAAAACAAAAACAAGGATGCATTTAGGGTGCAAAATTTGTAGTCACAGTTTAAGACTTGGGGATTTTGGTTTAAGCATAATGTAAAAAGACAACTTACTAATGGAAAGAGCATAAAAGACCTCATTTTGCTTAGCTTTTTGAAGACCTCTGAACTTGATTAATATTTGAGAGATGTGAAATTTAAGTTAAGGCACATCCCCTGACCAAAGGATGCTCTTAGTATGGTACAAGTTTACAATATCATCTATAGATTCTGGTAAAACAGAATCCTATGCAATTTCTTTCTCTAGAGCTAAATATAACCCATCCTTCCTAGTCTATTTGAAAAACTGTTTCCAAATAAGAAGTCTCATTTAACAGTTCCACATCCTTTACACACAGAGGCTTCTCTGTCAGTCACTGATGGGCAAACATGTTTATGCGGAAGCTCTGCTCAGAGCTCCTTTTTACTGTAAGGAGACATTTTCCTCCAGGAGAATACTGTTTATGAACCATTCTGTCCCCACACAGCAAGTTTTGAATGACAGATTCAGAAAAACAGCATGAAAAAGAAATTACTCTCTTTCATAATCCATCAGCTCAGCTAAAACAGTACATCAGAGGAATTTTAGACTCAAATGTAATCCCTTGGGAGCAGAATCACTTTGAATGGATTTGGAGAAAAATATACATCCTTCTCAAATTCAGTAGCTTGGATGGTTTTATTTGTCTCTGTCAAGTTACATGCAAAGAAGCAGAATAATAGAATTTAATACCCGGGGGATATGTTTTCTTGATAGATGCATCTAACTTCCACAACTGTTAATGGGAATTATATATCAAGTATTGAGAAAAGGGCGCATGCATGAAAATACACACTTCTAATGATATTCAAATTTAGGAAAACTTTCTTTTGCTGACTTCTGTTGCAGAAATCCTACTGGTATGGCATGCTGTTACAGAATGACCAGATTTCTTGGTATAGAAGTATCTCTACCAAGAAAGGAACTTCTCCTTTATCTGCCACGGGTAAATTTGCTAACATATCCCTCAGGTATTATCTGTTCCTTTTAATGTGTTTGCAGATGACTCCCTCCAGTTACCTTTAAGACTGCGAATCAGTAGCTGGCCATACCAATACCAGTAAGGGAAAAAGTAATCAGCTCCTCCACTTCTGTTTGAGGCTGAAATTTTACTGGGCTTAAAGGAAAATAAAAGCCATGGGTGAAACCTGCCCATTCTGAAATAAATAGGTTTTTCACCCATAAATACATACCTTGAAAGTTCACTGAAAGGTCCTTATCTTTGCTATTATTTCTAAACCACATGTGTGAAGACTTCATTCACTGTACTATAAAATTGAGTATTTTAAGGATAGTCACTTCTGCACGTGTGCATCGTCCAGCAGGTAAGCCCCCACATTAAAAAAATGAGCCCTGGACACTAAAAAAATCTGCATGTAGGAATACAACAATTCTCACTCCATACAACAACATTAACTCACTGCTTGTGGCAGCCAGCCCCCAGCAGGGTTGGCAGTACAGAGTAAGGTGAGGACATTCCTACATTAGATGCCACTCAGTTGGAAGCAACTTGCCAGTATAAAATGTTTAGTCTACCTGCATGAAGATGTGTGAGGGACTGCAGACGCTTCCACTCTGTTTATGATGAGGCAGAATAAAATTGTAAATAAACTCAGAATGGGAAACGTACACATGGAGTTGGATTTCTATGGTTTTCCCCTCCCAATTGCTCTTGATATGGCTATTGTCGCCATAAATCCTCTATTTCAGGTTCTCAAGCTATATCTTAAGTCATTCTCAAGACCATAATCCTTCAGCAGCACTCCAGGACAGCATATACACTGTCAAGCTAGTTTAGAAAAAATATTGCAAAAAAGAAACTAATTTAAGTGTCCATAAAACAATTACTTCTATTGAAGGAATTGTTTCAGGGAGAAACAATTCTCTTCTCAAAGCTGGGAAGAGATAAGACAGAAACACAAGACGAAGCATATCAAGCAGCAGCTCAGAAGCAAACCTTCCATTGACTCTTACTTTTAATCTGAATATCTCAAATTTAATCCAATTACTTAAATATTTTTTTCTAACAACTGAGAACTATGAAAAACAAAATATGATGACACTTTATAAACTTTTAAATGGTGCAGTTCATTTCTGGCAACAGCACAGCATTCCTCATCCTGCTACCACAGGACAGAAGATGTTTACTGTCACATGTATTAGTTATATTTAATAGGATAAGATCTTCACCAGACGCTAATCTGTGATTTCTGAGTGCTGCTATGTCAAATTATACTATCTGATGTTTAACAGTTTAGAGTCACTGAATATTTCTGGATATTGGTCAGAGCACATCATCATCCTTCATCTGGAGGGCACTTACTCAACTGTAGAAATCAGTAATAGCATACAGGATGTCTAACAGCTTCTATGAAATGTCTTGATCATTTTAATCAAATGCCAAGTGGATTAATAATTATGTAGTGAAAATACTATTTCAACAACTGTCACTGAGGAGGCTGTGCGTAACATGGCCGTAGTAGCTGAACCACTCAGCATCCGTTTAAACATCAGGAGCCAGTTGCATGCTTTGTTATGCTTTCTGGCATAAGTGTTCAGTGACATGGGCAGCTCATTCTCTAAAGCTGTCACTTTGGAATTTTTCACAAATGCTGCACTCATGTAGAGCACAGTATGTTTTAAAAAATGTTCTCAGAAAACATAACAATTCCAAGCTTTCCAAAACCAGTAATAGCTTAGGTTATAGAAGTGGAAAGTGCTCTGTAGGAATGGGGACATTTTTTTAAGTCCTTGGATGCAAAATTTTATAACTCGTGCATATTTGAAACATCCTTTGCACAGGGTTAGTTAGCAGAGTAGCTTAACTGTTGTTACTTCTGGAGATGCTAGTCCTAATTGAGAGGGACATGAGTGATACCAGCCTGGTGGTGGTAACCTGCTGCATCACAGATTTGTAGGTTACAGGACCTCTGTGTAAGGAAGAGCTGGGATGATATTCCCAGCCTGGCCTTCTGCAAGTGAAATCATTCCAGTCAGCTAGTTCTGCAAAGCCCTAACTTCTCCAAGTATATGCTTAACAAGCAAAGCCCTGTCTTGATTTAGAGGTTTGCACTGGGAAGTCCATCACATCCCCTGGCAGGGCTCTAATTATAAAATAATCCCATTCGTTAAAAATGCTCACCTTGTTTCTGGAGTGATTTAGCTCACCTACAGCTTTCATTTGTTGGAATGGATGCTTGTTCACCTTTCATAATCTCATCCCCTGCAGAGTCTAAAATACCAAGTTAGCACAGCTTAGCATCTTATTTTCCATCAACTAACTGTGGTGAACCTCCACGTGAGCAATCCTAGCCACAGCTTAGCATTCCGGCAGAGCAGATTTAGCTAGGCTGCACTACCTTACATTTGCCTTCAGTAATCTTTCCCAGTTACTGCTGTTTATGTGATGTGTGGTATCTTATTAAGGCATGGCAAACTGCCTGCATATCTGACCAAATCTGTATCCAGCCAGGGAGTACCAGCTGTACGTACCGTTCCTAATTCTTTTGTTCTTCATATGTTCAAAACTACAACAGTTTGTCATTTTCAAAAGGCAGGCAATCATTAACATTAAACTCTTACCTGAAAATCCTAAAAAGGCAGTATGGTTCCCTAAACAAACAGTACCACCTCCTTCCTAACCCACTGCAGGCCTAAGGACAATTGAGTGGAAATTACTGCTCTGGTCAAAGCTACCTACACCTCCGTTTCAAAAGCACAAAATGAAAACTTAAAATCCACTTTTTAAAGGGAAGAGTGATGATTGTACAGGTAGTCTAACTACTCATGCTAAGCAACAGCTTGGAACGGCAAGTGTCAGTGTTTTCTATTTCTATGTGTTTACATGTTATGTGTTTACGATAGCGGTAAATGTGCCTTGTCATTAACTTTCAAGGGTAAGATACTTCAAATAACCAGTGGTTTGTTTCTAGCATTTGCTACCCACCTTCAGCCATGAGAAGGCTGATACGTGTCTGACTTCAAACCGCCAGTAGGTATGTGCCTGACAATCATACCACAAGTCACCAGAACAAAAAAGCCAAGTTAGGGGAAGTGCAAGTTGGCTGAACTTGTAACCAGTATGTGAATAATACACACGTAGACAATTGAGGAAGGAGTTTGGCCTTAAATTGTCAAACTGGAGCAAACTACCAAAGCTTCCTTGTGCCTCATCATTCCCTGGCAGATCCTAGCACATAGCCTCTTAATCTGAGAAAAACAGGGGAGAAAAAAAAGTGTTAATTGTATCTTATTGAACTTGTCAGGATATTTGAGGCTGATGAAAATTTCTGGATGCTCTGAGGGCTTTAATCCAGAATTTTTGTTGAGCAATAACAACGGTTATTACTCTCTTTGAACCTCAATTTCCTAATCACAATAGACCAGTGTTGAAACAATCTCTGTTCATTTCCCGTAAGTTCTATAATTATCTATAGGAACTATCATTAACGCATCACTGCATTAATTTTTTTGATGCATGTTAAGCAGAATTAGTCAAAACTGTGGAAATTCCAATGCAAATAACTGTACTGAAGTTTAACAGCAGCGTCAAAAATACAATGGATGAAATTGTGGGAAGCTGGAGATCTGGGCTTGAGTCTCCAGAGACTAAGAGGCTGTGCCCAGGCTTCTCACTTCCCAGCTCACTGCTTTAACCATGGGTCAAGATGCAGAAGCTGTTCTCAGAAGTCACCAACAAGTCTTGCCTCCTCCTCCCATGTAAAAGAATGAGCCTGTAACTCCTTCCAACATGTATAGAAGGAATCTTCATGCCTAGTACAGATACTTTGAAATCTTCCTTTTAGGGTTAAGCACCTAGTTTTTGAACAACTCAAAATCTACATGGGAGATGCCTGGGTCCTCATTCTTGATTTTGGTGATTTAATTTTAATCATATTTTTATCTTCCTTTATACATGTTAAAGATGAGGGCATGTACATCTGGGAAATTCTAGGCTGCTTCTTGTTGCGCTAATATTCATGGTACCAGTGTGGCCTCAGGGAAGAACGAGAACAGCAAAGCTCCCCACCAGGCAGAAACTACAAGGCAAAAGTATAAAATGTGAGAAGTAAGGAGTGTGTGAGAAAGGAGTTGAAGGAGAAAGAAATACAATGATGAAGAAACACTTTCTAGTTGTATTCCCTTTTCCAGAACAGTTCACCAATCATTTCCCACTGAACATCTTCCTGTTTCTATTCTCTAGAGGCAAAGGGAGAGCAGATACGGCTTTAGTTACAACCAGACAATGTGGTATTGCTGTTTACATGCAAACTTGGGCTACGCCAGCTTTGCAAGCCTGATGGCCTGGCACTGTATATAGCAGATGAGAATACTACAAATGCAATAAAAGGATCAGCTTCCCAGATTTTTGACTTAAGGCATTCCCTTGTGGTAAAGTTGGGTGAGGAAATGGAAGAACAGACTGAGGGGAAGAGAGGAAATTCAATAGCCCAGAAGCACGTATTGCTGACCCAGTTACTTTATGAAAGCTTCAATAAAGAGGCTTACGAAGTCATGACTATTACATGGTCTTCTCTGATCTTTTCATGAGGATGAGAAACGGTTGTTTTCAGTTTAAAAAAGAAAAAAAGATTCTGTATGTAAAGTCTCTCTTTGTTGTGCTGTGAACTCTCTGGAGAGAATATCAGTCACCCTGCAGGGGCTGGAATAATGAATGAATCCATCAGGGAACAGGCTTTCTTCTCCTCTGACATGCTTCAGGAGACCACCCGCACACATGTCAACCCTTTCTCTGCAGAGTGCCGCCTCTACAGCCCTGCCCAGTTTCAGCCAGCAAGGAACCTTCTTCTCAGAGCCCATCACTGGTGGAGTTTAGATACTCAGGCTGAGGAGTGGCATGACCATGGGCCTCCCACTTTCTGGGCAAAGCCAGTAACCACTGCAGGAAAAGGAGGCAATGCAACCATGAAAATCAGTAATGGGAACTGTGGGGAGGTAGAAGGTACACAGCAGGGCAGCTGGCCAACTGCCACAGCACAGTCACTGCAGAATCAGATATCCTTGTATGCAGGAGGCAAATGAGAAGGGTAATTGCTGCATGCTTGCAGGCAGAACCAGTCAAAGGAAATAAAAGAATCAACCACCGCCTCCATATGACAGCTCCTCTCTTGAAATCTTCCTGGGCTCCTGATCACAGACTGACAAATTTGTGCTGCTCAAAACCTTGCTAAATTCTTCCCATTAGTGAAACACAAAAAGATTTACTTCTTCATTCCTGCACTCTATGTGTTTCTCAAGAAGAATGGGACACCCTGGAGTCACTACCCAGTCATGTTACAGGAAAGCTTAAGATAGCTACAGAGCTGAGGGGGGAGCATCCTGAGAGCAGGAAGCCACCAACTATCATGTGAACTCCGGAAGCAACTCAGTGCTGGTCAGATGCTGAACTCCCACATGTGATTTTATTGTCATTCCATCTTATCACTATTGATAACATAATGAAGAAGATACATCCTTATTCATGTATATTTTTACAATGCAGCCCATTCTAGGGTAAAAGGTAAAAAGAAAACAGCCTATGTAATATCTTGCTCAGGATAACAGAGAAAGTGCTATTCCATGTTAATCAGTAGTTTTACAGCGAGTTGAAATAAACTAAACTAACATGTGGCTACAGTCCTCCCTTTAGCAGTAGCCTGAAATTGCACAGTAGACAGTGACTATCTAATGAAGGAATGTTTTAAGGCAGTAGACAGTTAGAGAAAAAAAACTGGAAAGAAGCGTGGTTACATCTACCATATTCCCCCAAGCATGCACGTTAATGGATGGAAGTTATTCACACCCACTACTCTCCTGGAGGACTCTAAGTGCACAAGGTATACTAAATCCTGATGTAACTATGACTTCAGATTTGCTCCAGCCACAGAGCTCCCAAAGCATATGGAAGTTTGTCAGGACAGCCAGGTAACACTAAAACCAGGGAAGCAGTCGAAATGGTAAGAAATTTCAGCTCCCTTTGAGCACTAAGACCTTTCTTAAACTGTTGCCTAAGCCATGCTATCAAAACCAGTGCTATTCTGCAGCTTTATATAATGAGTTGTTAATAGTATCTGAGCTACTAATTAGAATTCAAGGATCAGATCAGATCAGCATCTCAAGACACACAAGAATCCTGGACAGCTGCTTCTGCTTCCTTCCCTGAAAATAACCAGAAGTGATAATCCATTAGTAGTCATCTGTGGTCTCAAAGTTCACCCTCTTGTACAGCAACATTAAAATGTACTTATATTAGTTGGTGAGATGAAATCTACAAAATTACCACATTACCATCCAAAAGCCCCAGGCACCACCTAACCATGCCAACAGGTGACGTATACGCATGATGCACTTACTCCCATTCTGGGCTACAGAATACACAGCAGGATTAAAACTGGAGAGAGATGGCTCAACTGTATCTCATGTCTAAAATATCTAGGTAAACTCTTGGAAAATCTAACTAAACCCTTTTTTCTTTTTAGGTCAATAAAATAAGTACAAGCTCACTTACGACTTTTCTGGGTGAAACCTGAAACAAAATTAAAAACCCCATCCACATTCGGAGAAGGAGTTTGCCCCTTAGTCCTCATTTCCCATTCTCCACTTTGCTTCCTTATTAATTGCATCAGCACTAGAGGCTTATCAGTGATGAGGGAGATTCAGTTTTCATACAGCTCAGGAAATGCACACAAGTGCTTTCAAAGGAAAAGCCAGGTCTTGATAAGAAATCATCCCTCTTACACATTTCTCTTTTTTGGGGACTACCTATCCCAAATCAATTCATCTCCATACTCCCAAATTCTCCTCCCATGATTCTTCCTAAGCAAAAATCCTTAACAATACATTACAAGAAGTTTGGAAGCACCTTCTTTCCCACAACTACCTGAAATCTTTCTTTCCTAATGTTCTGAGGACTTCAGAATACTGCAGTCAAATTACTCTTCTGCTCCAAGAAAGAGAACCAGATCACTCTGGCTCCTGTAAGACTGCTATCACAAAAGCCCCCTCAAGGGAATTACAGCCTCATAACATACAGTTGCCTATTATTTATTCCATGGCCAGATTCTCAGCTGGTATAAATCAGGGCAGGTTCCTTGCCTTCAACAGAGTAAAGCTGATTTATGCCAGCTGACAATCTGGCCCTGCATGCATTCCACTTGCACAATGCTAGTTTTTAAAGAGGCCTATTAAAGTGCCCCAGGCATAGAAGAACCACACTTGGGTTTTTACTTGGAAAATGTTGCTCTGAGGAGTAAGACTGTGAAACCTTCCTGCTGCTCTCTGAGTATGTACTGTTCAAATTCACTTGCTTTCCTAACAGAAGGAAGTCTCTAAGCCCTGACAGAGCCACCATGACCTTGGGAACACAAGATGGATTTTCTAATGTCTTCTGCATAGACCATTTTTTTTAACCGAGTTTAACTGCTTAAGTGAATGAAGCCCATGGTTATACCAATGCAATGTTTTGGAGGAACCAATCAACAGCACACAGGGCAGAGGTTATCTTTCAAAACTTGTATTCCTGGTGACTATATACAAGCCAGAAAGAATGTGGTGTGACTTTCAAATCACTGGCTGAGCTTATGGCTTGATGATGCTTGGTAAGCCTTTCTTTTTTACCTTAAAACCTCAGATGTCTAGTTACCGAGCAGGGCAACAGCAATTTTGAGGGTGTGGGCCGAAGTCCTTGGGTACAAACATAAGGTATGTAGGAAATAAAAGACAGCTTTCTAATACCTCTGGTTCCAGATTACTGTTTCAAAGGCACAATGTTAACCCTAGGTGTCATTGCAGTGATGTATATGCTGGGTTGTAAACTGAAGGATGCTTTAAGTGTGAGGAAGCAGACTCCTCTATCTGTTCCTGAAATCTATTCATTTCAGTCGAATTTTTGCCAAAATATTACTCTGGGTGAGTGGAGGACTGGAATCCTGGAATCAGACTATCAGGACTGTTAGTAATAAAAATTGTGGTTCCTTTGCATGACAGAAATTTCTGAATACAGCTTGTTATTATGATATGAAACAAAAGACTAGAAGACACCAGTCATTCTCATCACTGTCATTCCCACCCAACAAGGAGAAAATGAACACATGGCTACAGGTCAACCTAAAAAACACTGTCAGGAAAATGTTTTTCCTGCCCCACAAAGTGCTATAACATTTCATATATATTCATATCCACCACCACATTGAAACCAAAATCATTTGAAGTGGTGGGTGTGGGGGTGTTTGTGCATGCATGCACGAGAGGGTGACAGCCCTCCAATATCCTGGGGAGAGTGGATAGGGGGAGCTCCAGATTCAAATGTGCACTCTATGAGCCAGACCAGGCATTTGATCCTGTCTTTCTTTCATCCTCAACCAGTGATTATTCTAATTATTGATTAACAATGACTTATCTTTCCCTCTCTATCTTCCTATATCAGAAATTCCATCCTGGACTGGGCGGGAGGGGAGGGGGGAATAAAAAAGGTTTCCCGATGAAAGTTTAATGGAAACTGGTACATTTCCACAAATTGTTTCAGTTTTGACAAATCAGCATTTTCCCATGAAAAACAGTGTCAAAAAGTCTCAAACAGCTCTAATTCTAACCAGATTAATTCAGGGATGAATGCCAGCAGGAAGTTCTTGCTAAATACCAGTTGTTTGAGCAAAGGAAAACTACTCCTTCCCCAGACAATCTTCCCAGAGGTGAAAAAGCTTTAAAACCTGTATGAAAAAAAAGACAGGTAGTTCCAGCTGTAACAACCACAACAGCATTCAGATCAAGAGAATGAGCAAGGAAATATTAAAAAAAAAAAAGTAATGCACAAACGTGGACAAATCAGCAACAGGACTGTAACGATTCACCTCCCTCTTGCTGAGCCCAGGACCATGGGGCCACAAAGGTGACTGGAAGCCCTGACTTTCACTGTGCCACCAACACTGACCATGCCAGCCAGTGTGGAGACTGCACAGACCACTTTCAGATCAAAATCTGTCATTGCACTAGTGATAATATTTCATACCTAGGTGATGCAAAAGCACCCAGTTATGCAAAATGCAAGACCATAACAAATTGGGCCCAACCACTTGGTTTTGCTCATTCTTGCTACCTCACAGCACAGCTGTGAGGCACAGCTCTTCTAAGGTCAGCAGAGTGACAAAGTGAATGCTAGCAAAGTGCATATAGCACAGACATACATTATCAAGAAAAAAAGGTTCCTTATGCCACAAATGCAAAAATATCACCTTAAAAATATCCTACAGAGGAAACAGAAGCATGGCAAACTCCAACAACTGCTGCTACAGTGATATTATATCCCTTTTTCTCTCCCCAAAAGAGCAACTACTTTCTAAAAGCTTAGTCCTGAAAACAAAACAAAACAAAACAAACTAAAAAAAAACAACCAAAAAACTCCAAAAACCAAACCATGAAGAATTTTCCTTCTGGTAAGAGCCTGACACCATCTTTGCTCTTAAGTTCAGAATTAACCTTGTCACAATGACAACTTTTATCAGCCACCATTACAGCACACTGCATTTTTGAAACTGTAACAGTTCATCCCAGAGAGGAGTATTTGATTTTGAGGCAATGCTGTTTGGCTATACGTAGGTCATATAATAGTAAGTGTTTATAAAATATAAGTGAAAAAATATATGAATATGAACAAATCTGAATTATTCCATTGCTCTTTTTTTGAAATTACTTTTGAAACTGTTTCAGGAAACTTATATGCTATAACTCTATGTAACTCTACTGAGGCTAATGGAACTATATTCATTTGCAGCAGCTTAAGATCTGGCTCATCATTTTTTAATAGAAACCATTCCTATATGGAATTCACCACCTGAATATTATAGAAGCATGTTAATGCCAAGGAGCTCAAAATAGCAATTAAATAAAAGTGATTTTCAAAGTCTCAGGTTTAAGTGTCTTCACTTACCTTCAAGGATACCCCATAATAGCAGAAAATGCAATAAAATCTCTGTTCTGTTCCTATTTATCTCCTGAAATAACTGGAAATTTGCCAGTTTTAATGGGGGACAGGAATGCATTTTAGATTCGATCATGTTACAAACATGTTTCACCATGTTATGAAGATGTTTGTTCTCATACTTCCCTCTTGCAAATATGTGAAGCTCTAAATTTGATTTTGTTCCTATAAAATTAACTGACTCTGATAAGGCTTTTAAAAAATAAGGAGACAATACTGCAAGTAGACTTTGGCTGGATGGAGAAATTAAGTTCCTCATGTTCAGAAATGAACAATTACTACACAGATTATTCCAGAGAACAAATTTCTGGTTTTGATACTCCAAATATAAATTACAGACTCATATTCACTTGGACACAGCAGTGTTGATTTATTATGTGGGCAACTGCTGGTTTGCACTGCCATTTATTGATTAAACACTCAATGTAGCATTCACAATCATTCCAAAAAAATCACACCTTGCCCGTTTACGGAAAAAAATTTCAATTACTCGTGTGTAGTATATAACATTAGGACATCTTTTTCAAAGTAAATAGTTCCTACTTGACTTGCTCACGAATTTGTGGTTTTGTCCAGAATCTTTATGGGAATGTGCCACTCCTGTCTAATATTCATTGTGAAGAATGTTAAAATTAAATTTTAGCTGGGGCTTTATTAACCTCTTCACCAACAAAAGCCACCTGGTTAGTAGACATACCTGGGAAGTGAGCTTTCCTGAGACCAGTATCTCTCCTGCTTCATCCTCACTGAGCTGCTGAGCTATTAATTATTACAAAGCAAGTAGCTCTTTTTTCTGTTTTGTTTCCCCTCAAACATTTGGCAGCTCTACTTTTCATTTTGATGCCAAATAACAACCAATATCCAAACCTCACATTTTCTGGCACCACAGAACTGTTGTTTTCTAACCAACTCTTCCTGTTATATACACAGTAGAATCCTACAGTGATTATTAAAACAACTTTTGGAGCTATAGGATAGATTATCTGAGAAAAGGTCTACTCAGTTTTGGTTATTGTAGGGTGTAGATGAAGATCAGTATGAAAAATGCTGAATTGTAACAAATTAATATCTATTTTTCCTCACTGGACCTATGACAAGAAAGAAGAACAAATTCTTATGCTATGTCCATTTTTAAAATCTACCTGTAGTTTGAGAGTGTCTATACCGGCTGAGTGAACAAAAAGCGTAATAATAAATAACACAAGATTAACAAAAGTGGAGCTTTTTCATTTAAAGCTTTTTGCGATGGGAATCTGCAAAAAAATTGAGGTTGGGGTCAAAATAAAAGCCATCACTATTTGAGTATGATTTATTATTAATCGGTAATAATAAAAATATATATGAAAATCAGCAAGAAGCTGCACACCTCAAATTTAAAATAATATCATTTTCAGCCCTGGGACACCATAGTGTCTTATTCTTAAACTGTTTTTTTCATCTGCCCTAAGCTTCCATGAGTAACTTTGCAGGTATGTAAAACCTGTTGACTTTGACAGGATTATTAATGAAGCATGATGTTATTCATACTGTACATAGCTATCGGCAGTAGCTATACAAGCGCTATCTCGTTTATGTTACTATGTTTTAGCAACAATTTTGAGATCATTATCGACCATCCCCATGGACTCCAGGGGAGAATCAGAGGGCACAGAGTGAAGTTTGTAGAATCTCAGGTGTTTGCATGTCTTACCTGAAGACTAAAACTAGACATGATATCACAAGACATCTCAGAAATCTACTTAATTCTTCAGAACTATTTCAGATGTAGTTTTCATGCAATCTGATGTTCTCTTTTAAGTTCCCCAGTCACTCTACAACCTGATTTAGGGCCTAACTTTGCAGCTACAGATGTTAGTTCACATATGTGGGTTAGTACTGGTCAGACTGAGATCAAAAGCTCCTCAGGGCTGGGACCTTGTTTTTGCAGCAGCACTTTAAGCTCTTGGTACATTCCAAATTATCCTATGAAGAATACTGCAAGCCACAGCCTCAAAAACCTATCTAAGGATGTCTTGGTAAAAACAGAATAAGGGATGTAAAGTGTCATTAAAAGCAAATCAAACATGAGCACTAAGTGCTAGAGGAACGACTGCTACTTGCAGTCCAACTGCTCGCAATCACGGCTGAATTCTGATGTAGGCAGAAACTCGGATGTAAAATAACCCTTCGGTAAGCAA
>NW_010542876.1:0-29204 GCF_000687285.1 Phaethon lepturus
TCCTAGCTCAAGGTTATTTGCTACCTTTTTCAATGCTCTGAAAAAGACAGCAGAATCACTAGAAATAAAATAAATTAAGTAGGAAAAACACCCCCTGAAGTTTCCTCAAATTATCTGAACTGAACAGGTTTTTGGGACTGACTCATTTCAGGATAGTAAACTCAGAAATAAAATGTAAGCGATGCTTTCTGCATCCAGTCCAGATTTTCATCCTGGACACCAATAACTTTGAACTGACTTTTAGCATGATACCAAAGCCTTAACGAACTGGCTCCCTATCCGTTGGCTAGGAGGACTAGTATGATCACAAGATTCATAAACAAAGAAAAACTGTCCAAAAGCAGAAAATTGCTACCATTCTTTTATGCAGTTTGACGGAAAGCTTGCATCCAGTTCCAGTTTCTATACCTCCAGAAGAGTACTGGCAAACAAATGAAGGACTGGGAGATAGCTACAAAAATGACCCTGGATCTCACAGGGAAGGCATTGAGAAGTTCAGCCAACTTAGTTTACTGAAGCAAAGATTAAGAGAGTGGTTTAATCACAGTGTAGAAGCATTTCTGCTTCTACAGAAGGAAAATTTCTGAGAAGGCAGGACTCTCATTTTTGCCAGCAAAAGCAGGCTAGGAGCCAACGGTTGCAAGTTAAAAATAGAAAAATAAAACTAGGGTAAGTAACCACCAAAACAATTTACTTAAGGATGTGGTGGGTTCCTCTTCATTTGAAATCTCTACAAGAAAAGCCACCAATCCTTTTTAAAGATTCTACTGTTTACTACAGACTCAAAAAGTTCAGCTCATCCTGTTTCTGTGCGTTTAAGTAATTTCTCACAGCACAAGCATAGATTGAGGCATCCAAAGAAATTTTTTGTCAAAATGGAAGCACAGCCACATTCCTTCACCTCAAGGGTCAGGCAGGCCCTAGACAGTAAGTAGCCTACATCCCAAATCCATCTCAGTTGCTGCCTAAGCACTGTTTCAGGTGTCTGCTTTTAATTCCTTTAAGGCAAATACTGAGAGTATCTGAACTCTGGAAAGACAAGTGCTCTCCTGCTTCGCCTTTCTACAATGGCAAACTTGGGACACCTCCTGCTAAAAATCTGCCTCTCGTGGGCTCTGCTGCTGGGCACCTTATAACCTCCTGCACTGGGAAGAGGACCCAAAGGGGTAATCTGGAAGCATCCAGATCCAAAGCCTGCCTCAGGCTGCTGCAGAGGGACAACGCTGACTACCTTCATGGAAGTGAAGTTCCGCGGTCGGTCAAACTGGAACTCCATTTCAACAGATCCCGTGCTGAAGCTGTCGTTCTTCCAGCCAACGTAGTCATAGCCTGGCCACACGCGGTACTGGTGGCTCTGTGTGAAGTCGTCCAGTCCTAGCACACCGTCTGTCAGCTGGCCCAGACCGCCATACAAGTGCCTAGCAAGGAAGAACCAACAGTTAAGCAGAATACCAGCCAGGAGAGCTCAAATGTGAAAGCACACGGCCCTTCAACTGATACTAGGAAAACATTAGTTTGTTTACACTCTTAAGCTCTCCCGGACAAGAACTCCTTCCCTGTTCTTATGCAACATCACCTTTAGTTTTTTCAGGCTGGGCTTGTAAAACCTTTCCCTGCTTGGGAGAAGGCAGAAGTTTTTGCATTGAGATCAAGCACTGACAGCAAAGCCAAGCTACAAGAAGAGTCTCTTGAGAACGAAAACAGACTACAGAAAATGACACTGTACGCTCTCCAGAGAGCTTTAATTGCAGCATTTCACCATGCAGCTGCATGGGAAGAACACTGCTCCATGCTACCCTGGGGGAACCAGTGGGGAAAGTTTTGTAGGCAGGCACAGAAAAGCAGGAAAAAGAGCAGTGAGACCATGAGCAGCTCACCCAGCCACAGCCAGTTCTAACTGGGATAATTTCTGGCACTGTTCCTCGTGCTAGAGGAGAGCATTATTGGCTCCGTTTCCAAGGCTGATCAGACTCTTCACCTAGGACCCTGCCTCGTTCCACTTCCTATCGAACAGTGCAGAGCCCGCTATACAATTTTCCAGCACTATCCTGGAATAGAAGATGCTGGATGTGGTACAATCCTGACCCATCTGCCTTCTGGGAGCTATCCCTGGCATGTCCCTTTTGCTATAAGCAGGGAAAGGGCAAACAGTTCAGCTGTATTAGTGCCTGAACTTGCTCCCTGGACCCATTTCTTTCACACTACCTCTAGGCAGTCTTTATAACCCGGGTTGGGCTGCCACTACATACACTGAAGGTCCCCAAGTCCATTCCAGGTGAGCCCTCCTGTCACTAGGATTTGCACAGGTAGGCATGCCTTGGAACTCCAGAACAGGATTAGCAGCTGGAAGAGGCAGAGTCCTGCTTCTAGGCCAGTCAGGTACATGACCTAGAGGTGTTTGAAAGACTCCTTGCTTAGCACGTTGAGTCTCGTGCCTGCATCTGTAGCTCCCTGACACTCCCCAGCAGACCCAGCTTCCTAAGTTGGTGCTGGACAGCTAAGTCCAATGCTTACATCTTTCTGCACATAAAAGACCCTGCCTCTCCATCCCCCGCTTTTTTTAATATCCAATCCCTACTATATCAATGCAGCTTGAAAATATCCCATATTAACATATAAAGATATTGTTACCCGGTATCTTGCAACATCCTACAAGCATAAAGAATGTACTTTCCACCCCGTTATTTTAACATCCAGCACAATAGAACACAAGTAAGTTTACAAAAATCACCTCCAAGCATAAACATTTTTAAGCAACAGTAAAAATTTTCAGGAAGTTAACGACAACTGAAACAGGAGATACAATGAAAGCACCTTAAGTCAATAAATGACACCAGGTCACTGAAAAGACACCGTCAGATCACTTATTAGGCACATTCTTGCACAGGCAGGGATATGCTCCTTCAAGAGGATACCCATACCCAAGTTTGTCTGAGGTTTCAAGCCTTTGAAACACATTCAGATCTGTATTTACAGCAAAGTGAGTGGTCACACTAAATGAGAGTTCAGCCACTTATTTAACATTTCAAATACTGGCTCTTAATGAACTCTCATCCCATAAGAGTGAATTAGTATGTAAACCAGAGACACCTCAAATTGTCAGTAACATGCCACCCTACCTAATCTCAGCAATGTGAAAAATTAACAGACCTTTTAACGAGCTGTCACAATCCAGTTACTTAGGTTTTTTGACTCCAAATTGGAAAAGCATCATACCCAAGAAATCTTTACAGTGAGTACACCTTCCTCTCATACCGCATTGGCAGTGGTGCCTCTGCTGACCTGGAGCTTCTCACAGGGAGTGATGCAGTTTTCCAAGTTGTTTCAAGTCCATCAGAGCTTTGTTTTCAAAAACAATATCTCAAATCTGTCCAGAAGCTCACAGGTATCAAGTGCAGGCCTAGAGTTCAGGTGTTGCGCACTGTCATGGATGCCCAGTTTACCCTGGAGACCTCCTGCAACAGTTTAAGATGCAGTCTGCTGGAGAATGCATTTCAGATATCAAACTCCAGAAACAGCAAAGGCAATGAAGAGGGGAAGGACCTTCATCTGCTCCAGGGACACTGGGACTGCGCAGGTAGAAGGTCCAGCCAGCTCTCCCACTCCAATCCGGGGCAACAGAAGAGTAGCAGCACCTTACGATCTGCAGCATCAACAACAGCTTAAGGCTATACATGAACCAACAAAGAAATCAGTGCAATGAATATGGTCACAATTAGAGACCAAGAGCAATGAAGGCTTTAATAAGACAATCAGACACATCAGGACTGTGTCATCACATCATGTAAAGATGGAAGCTATGAACAAGGACAGCACTTAATTGTATAAGGACACACTCTTCTCTCTAAAAAAAACAACAACTTCCAATAACAAAAAAATTATTTCTTCCGTGCCAGCCTTTGCCAGCTGGTGGAAACGAGTCTGATGCTTCTTGAGCCCATGCCCTCCTTTAAAGAGCAACTAACAACACGTCAAAGGGCCTGGAACAATGAAGCCACCATGCTTGGGAGAACTAGTAGACTAGCTTGCAGCTCTGAAGGTCTCAAAGAAGTGTTTGGGATACAAGATACTAGAGACAGGGTAAGTAGGAAAAAGAGGTAATTTGCACAGTGACCGAGAGAGAACAGGACAACTTCTCCCACCTGCGCTCCTGGTAGCCATCATAGGTCGAGTCATTCAGATAAACGATGGGGAAGCCAGGAACCGCTATTGTCCCTCCTTCAGGGATGCTATAGGATGCCAAACCATCTAAAAAAAGAAGGCCATATACCTCAGAAATACAGCAGCAGCAGCCTTCCATCATCTCTGTCCATATGATCCTTTTATTTATGATGTGGACCAATAGAAGCAGTTCCGTGGGCCTGGCATTCCCTCTGCATACGTGGGGACGCAGGTAAGTCCCAGTCAGTGTTGTGTAAGGACTACTTTCCAGTGACAGGCATGGAAATTGCTACTTACCATACCAGACACATCCATAGAGCTCCACCCTCATACAGACAGTCATTGGCATCTCCGTCACAGGAATCACCCGGATAAAACGTGCAATGATGGGAGGCCGAAGATCTTTCAAGACCACGTCATAAGTATCAATGTTGCCTTGGATCACCTGGAGAGGAGAGCTCCTTATCAGTAACTTCTCCCTCTTGTGCAGTTAATATGAACAGTGGTGTACTTGTACCCTATCATTTCAGGCTGCAGAGATTTCCCATGCAGTATCTGCAGACAATTAGCTGCTGCTGCTTCGCTCCTCCTACCTCTATGTGGTTTACAGGGTGAAAGGGGTTGCCATTTCACCTCCTGTCCACTGCATGCCCTCAGCAGGCAGGACTCTGAGGCAGAGGAGAAAGGCAAGTGGCAGACGAATGTACATATGGACTATATGTTGATAGAGAGCTCCAGTTACTAGTACGTAACCTCTCTTCAAGTGAGTCTCCACATGCACTAACAGCAGGTAACTGAGCACTTGCCCTCATCACTAGTTACCTGGCAGAGGGTCCTGATATCCTTTTTCTATGAGCCAGCAAAATTCCAGAGGTGCTGCAGTGTCTGAGGAATGACGGTGCAAGCAGCTGCACAGCAGATGTCTCGAATTGAAGTGTTCAGCATTGCCACATCACCCCATCCTGCTGAGACTTCCACCCTCCCTTTCCCCTCAGTTTCAAAATAGTGTAACAGTCCACTCTTTCTTTTGACAGTGTGAGGAAGCAGTTGAAGCTGTTGATACCCCAGCAGTGGGCACAAAGCGCTTGAGATTTTTTTTTTTAAGGGTTTGGACCTATAGAAACAAAATAAGAACACTTTTGATATCAAAATCTGAATTACAAGTGTGAGGGCTCCTGTTCAAAGATGCTATTGAAGGGAAGGGTGAATCGGAGGCTGAGGTTAGTCAAAAGACCACGTAGACTGCAGTTGTTGGCATACAGGCAATTTAAAAGACGAGGGAGGCCACAAAGGGAGCAGAAAGGTGGCTTCCTCTTCATGGCAGCAAGATAGATCTCTAGAGAGTGAGTGTGGCTGAAGAGTCCATTGAGAAGTGAAAGACTTTATTGTACCACAAAAGGAAGACACTCAGAAGACAGCATCTTCCTGAAGCCACATCTGGTGGTCTTCTGGACTGCACCAGGGTAACTGTGAGTTTCCCGCACCTGGCTGGACAGCTCTACAAAGGAGCACAGTCCCAGCAGCTGACCAAAGAAAACAGAAGGAAAGACAAAACATAAGCTTGCTTCTCATCTTCTTCAGCTCCTCAACAGGCTTTTAATCTGCAGCCCCTTAATATCTCTCTGCTTAGAAGAAACACCCATGACTTCTTCCAATGAAGTAGGGACACATAAATAATCCTTGTCTTCAGGAACCAAGTGACAGCCATTAACCCTTTCACCTGTCAGATGGACCAAGACAGGAGACCTGGAAGCCACCTAAGCTGGCTCCACAAGACCTTGTTGATAGGAGATAAAACCCAAAAGGAGATACCATATGGCAGAATATCCCACGTCTTCAACACGAAGTTGGACAGATCCTCCAGAGTTGATCGCTTGCCAGGGAATCTCTAAGGTGGCAGATATATCAAACCAAAAAGTCCTAGATGGACACAGTCTAGACAGGGTAAGAGGAAGAAAGCTTCAGACATTGCCCTCAGAAAAAGGTACCTTTGCACCAGCTCCATAGTGGAAGAGCTGACTTTTTTGCCCCTCGCTACAGGAAGGACATTGAGGTGCTGGAACATGTCCAGAGAAGGGCAATGACACTGGTGAGGGGTCTAGAGAACAAATCTGATGAGGAGCAGCTGAGGGAACTGGGTTTCTGGAGAAGTCTGGAGAAGAGGAGGCTGACGGGAGACCTTATCGCTCTCTACAACTCCCTGAAAGGGAGTTGTGGTGAGGTGGGTGTCAGCCTCTTCTCCCAAGTAACCAGCAATAGGACCAGAGAAAATAGCCTCAAGTTGTGCCAGGGGAGGATTAGACTGGATATTAGGAAACATTTATTTACTGAGAGAGTGGTCAAGCATTGGAACAGGCTGCCCAGGGAGGTGGTGGTGTCACCATCACTGGAGGTGTTCAAAAACCGTGTGGACGTGGCACTTCGGGACATGGTTCAGTCAGCACAGTGGTGTTGGGCTGACAGTTGGACTTTATGATCTTAGAGGTCTTTTCCAACCTTAATGATTCTGTGATTCTATGACACCTTATGAGAACCAAAAGAGATGATGCACTTTGCATAGCACCTCCACAAGGTGGGGTTGCTGCTATTGAGCACAGTTTCTCAAGGGCCAAAAACCCCAAACTGAATTAGCTGTTATGTGGAACAAACCCAGTATCAGTTTCCAGTCCTGGCCACTACTGATGCCAACTACTGTTCCCAGCATCAAGAATGAAGTAGTGCTGCTGGCAAACAACTGCAGGCAGCCAATACCAGAAGTTGATGAGGGACCAGGACTCAACAGCATTGCACCATGCAACATCAGTGCCAATGGAGAGCACCATCCTTAACAGGTGTCAGGGACAGGGGGACAGTAACCTGACCCTTTGCCTCTACTCAGCAAATGAGAGCTAGCTAGTGACATTTCCATCAAGAAGCAGAATATGCTACAGGTCTCATGACCCAACATCCTGTGAGATCTGAAACAGCAGCCCAGTGAAGGGCTGGGATTTGGTGTTTTTTGTTGTTGCCTTTTTTTGTTTTATTGTTTTTTATTTTTGATGGAAGCCATTCATGCGATGTCCCTGGACAGAGACATGCCAAGATAGGCTCCCATAGTTGCACTCTGAAATATCAGTGACTGGGCATCTATCAACTGCATGACTAGAGGTGATGTAGGTATTACTGGAGGTAATAAGTAGATTAGGATTTTGGACCTCCATCTGCACCTCATTCCAAGGCTTGAATGATTTTACATGATATTTTTACCAAATTATTTGGCCAGCAGTGCTTCTCAAATACAGGATTCACCCCTTACTGGTGGCACATCTGGAAAAATATGTTTTACGGAAAGTCACTTCTTAGAGAAGCTGAAATGGCAGAATTGCACCCCATTGTGTATGTCATGTCCAGAACAGCAGGCAGAAGCATCTTCTCTAAGGATACCAGGAAAGAAAACTTTTTGACCTCATGCGATGGGGAACAGGTACACACACTGACAGAATAGACGTAGACTTCCACATATACAGGAGAGGATTGCTCAAATCATAGCATCACAGCTGGATACATGCTCATTACCTTCTTATGGCCTAAAAGGGAGATCTTGCAAAAACTGACCCATACTAAATCGTAACACCTGACAGGAACACAGTCTGGAGTGCCAAAGAACACTGCTCTGCACAGGACTGGGAGACAAGAGGTATTTAGCTGCTTGTGGACAGTGTAACCAGTTGAATTCTGGCATAATTCAAGATGCTAAAGATGACTTTACCCAAGAAAGTACCGATAAAGAACATTTAGCCCTATGGAGTTTAAACTTCCCCTCCCATCCTCCAAACAGTGTTTGTAGCACACACACCAAAATGTATGGCTTCAAGTTGCGCCAGGGGAGGTTTAGATTGGAGATTAGGAAAAATTTCTTCACTGAGAGGGTGGTCAGGCATTGGAACAGGCTGCCCAGGGAGGTGGTGGAGTCGCCATCTCTGAAAGTGTTCAAGAAACGCGCGGATGTGACGCTTCAGGACATGGTTTAGGGGACATGGTGGCACTGGATTAATGGTTGGACTTGATGATCTTGAAGGTCCTTTCCAACCTAGTGTTTCTGTGATTCTGTGAGGGATGGGCAAAATGATGGTAATGGCCAAATAGCTGATTAAAGGGCTGCATGAGCAAATAATACATTAACAAGCTAGAAGCTGTTGCCTAATACTGCAATACAGACCCCACTGACTTCCAAAGCACCTCCAGTGCTAGAAAACATCACCACACCCAGTACCCTTCTAGTCTGCCTTAGGTCTTCAGACTCCACAAGCCAGCCTGAGGCACGGTGATCAGGTCAGATTAGTGCAGATGAGAGAAGGGGATTCCTTCCCAGGGGAAGTTTAATAAAGGCTTATGAACATGACCAGAGCACAGCCTGCGCTGAGCTGTGTGCTCAAGTCTGGAGGTAGCAGGAGACAACTGTGGTGAGCAGAGAAGCTTCTTTTGAGGGTGTGTGCTCAGCACATTTCCTACCCTCTAACCTCCTTCCTCCTCATTGCTCCCTACAAATCCATAAACTCATCTCCATTCCCTCCTACCCTCCTCCCTTTTCTTAAGATCACAAAGCAGGCATCTGTTTTACAGTTTCCAATTTAGAAGCAAGTGTCTGTCTGGTAGAGGAACATTCACATGTTTTGCACATAGACACAAAGGTAGTGAATAGCCACAGTTTTCAGTCATGGCGATGGCTGGGATTTGGGGGATCAAGCGAGGGTAATAACAGTCCTATGTCACCGCAAACACAAGACCAAGGCAGAGGATGCTGAATGCCTGAGAGAGGAGAGTCGGGATACAGTAGGATGCACTTCAGGATACAGTAGGATGCACTCGGCAGTATGTAGAGGACATGCCTTTTACTCCTCTACAACTTGACTTCTACGTGTTCCACAATTCAGTTTCTACTCACCTTCCTGCCCTGACGATCTTTCCAGGAGATCCAGCGTTCTCCATTGCGGCTATAGTCAATTCGGTAAGCACGGGCAAATTCTTTGCCTGTGGCACGGGCATGCCGTCCCTGAGTCCCAATCAAAGTGATGAAAAAGAGCTTGTGCAGGTCAATTTGAAGGAACTGTACATCTTCTGGTTGCAATAAGCCAGCCGGACACCAGGCCCCATCCCCCTCTTCCCTTTGTAACCTGAGGGGAAAATCATATATATTAAGAAGTGTCACTTCCAAGGATCCAGCCTTTCCACAAACTGAAGAAACACCTTGAAACTTTGAGAATTGGCAGAAAGAAACCAAATCAGCAAGTGGGACCTGACAGCTGGCTACCAAATACCTCTCCCCTTTGGGGTGACGGTCGATTGAGACTTACAACACTCCTGTAGCAAGTTTTGCCCTGTTCATAACAACTCCCTCAGTTTCAGATATCTTTCATTAACTGTTGTAAGTAATTTCTTTGCCAGACATATACTTCCATGTTGATCAGAAACAGCTATGCTACTCAGTAGCTAATTGCATACTGCATGCATCTTAGCACCTTGCTGGTAAAGTACATACTCACTTCTCCTAAACCCCATACAGTAAGGCCTGAATCTCTGCTTGACCACCTCCTACAGCTCTAACAGGCACAAAGGGGAGAGGTCTTAAAAATACATTTTAGAAAGAAAAGCTCAGCAAATCTACAAATTATCCTGGGTCATCTCAACACATCTTTCACCTTTCCTTCATTCAGCAGAGTTGCTTGTGCAGGACACTGCTAGGTGTTTGATGTGAAGGCCTCTGCTTCAGAGCTGACCACTGTGGTACCAGCTGCGAAGAGGAAGGCTTTTATCCTTGGGGACTGCATGCCGAGCAGAATGCCGTAGCGATCGGCAGGGGGGGGCGCCGCTCCCCCCCGCCTCTTCCCGGGCTGGTGAGAGTTTTCAACGTGAAAAATTTATCCAGACACAAAAAGACTATGTGGGCTTTTTAGCAACAGGGATTTCTTAGCAAACAGCAAGCCCTTGAAGTGCCCTTGTCTTTTGGACAGCTATCCCACCTTTAACTGATGGGATCGGTGAGTGTCAACCCCTGTGCATCAAGGAAGGTGGCACCCTGAAGGAGACACTGAAGGTAAGGCACAGGCTAGAGAAGGTTTTTGTCTTGGATTGGTTAGCTGTTTGTGCCAGACTTTCTTATGGTGAAGTGCCAAGTAAAAGAAGTTATAATAAAGGCAGGAAGGTGACTCTGAAATGACATGGACAGACATCTGCATACAACAACTATGACCTCTAACAAAATTAAGTCAGTTAGAGGGTGCCTTCATGTCTTCACCCTGTGGACATCCAGCTGCCCTGGCAAAGAGATGATGGTAACAGATGGTAAGTGATGCCTGAAGTATTTGCAGTTATTTGCAGAACTGGAGATAAGACAGACACACAGAACAAAATAAGTCTCTCAGCTTGCAGGCTCACAGGCTTGTTCAAACTCTGTTAAAAGACATGACACTTAGCATCTTTGCTCTACCGCAGACGAAGAAAAAAAATAATATTCAAGCATTAGGAGAATTTTATGATTTTGGACTGTGTAAATTCATCATAAACATATAAGTATCATTAGTTAACCTGAAATTCATATCTGACTCACACCAAAACTGTAGGAACGTTCGATATCATCATTATAAACAATTCTAAGGAAGCTTACATTTGTTTACGAATAATCAGTTAATAGTTAATATTAATAATAATAATAATTTAAGAAAAATGAAATTACAAAAACACAAAAAAACAAGCTTATGAGAAAGACTGTAGTACTGCTTGACATTGAAAGAAAATCCTTTAGCTGCTTTTTAACAATTGCTTAACTATGCAATTTTTAGGTTTGAGTCAAAGTGGACACAGCCCATTTCCTCAATACGATGCTGTTGAAAAGTTCATCCTTGTAAATGATTTCCTATGATTTAGTTTAAAGCACTCTACAAGAATCCCAGGGGCACTGTCCCTAAACTGACCTTAAGTCATAAATCCATTAGACATTTATTTGCAGAACTATAGGAAGACCAGGGTCGGAAGCAACCTCTGGAAGTCCCTAGCCCGATCTCCTGCTCACAGCAGGACTATTTCCAAAACCACAGTTTGTTGCTCAAGGACTTGTACAGCCACGTCCCGAAAATCTCCGAACACTGAGACATTATCACATCTCTGGGTACCTGTCCGAGAGCTCCACCACTTCATTCTCATGGGGAATGAAATTTTTTTCCTAATATTGATTCAGAATTTGCTGTATTACAGCTTGTGATCACGACCACTGCCTCTTGGTCTTTCACTATGCACTAATTAGATTTAATATGGAAGCAGTAAACAAGCTAAGCAAACTTAAGGTTGCTTTAAGGGTGAGGGCACTTCTTCCTCAATCACATACTAGACACCTAAAAGAAAAAAAAGGATTACATTTTTTTGTTAGAGATTAACCTACCGTGCATACTGGGGTCCTGTGGAATCATACCACTGGCTCGAAGCAGTGATGTCTTCATCCCGTATTGTGCCTTCATGCATACCCAAAGGGTAACGGCATATAGCTGAAAATGGGAACAAAAGCAAGTAAAAAAATCAGTACCAATTCTTTCTAAATTGCCAGACAAGTTTAATTAAAGGCTATCAATGCCTAGGGAATAAATATGGTAATGATAAAATACAGAATGCAAATAAAGAGTATGAAATAATTACCATAAACTGAAATAAGTAATGAAATACACTCAAGAGTATTGTTCAGCAGAGTCCTAGAAAGGCAAAAAACTCTACAAAGAAACATTTTAAGAACATGAAAGCCAAAACCATACTAGTGTTACTGGTTGCACAGACCTATTTTACAATGAAAAATTATTTACCAATAATGATGTGACATAAAAAGGAAGAATTTGTTAAAGATTTTTCTTCCTCTGGAATAAACTGGATACTTGACTTGCATTCAAATAAGAACAACTATTATTGTTTTCACTAGTCCAGTAACAAGAGAAGTTAAACAGCTTCTATTACAGATTACTAAACTAGTTTATGGAAACATCTGCTCTGTCCTGTCACTGCAGGTGAGAGCTCACATTTGAGCCCAAGCCCCTGACCACCCACATTGCCCCATGCTGGTCTGTTCCCTGCCTCTAGCCTGAAGTGGAGCAAGCATTTCTCTCCAGGCATGAGAAGACTCTCAAACATGGTGCCTCTGCCGAGTATAGACACAAATGACTCAAGTCATGGAGCTCTACAAGCTCAATACACCAAAGACAGTGCAGATGTAAATCCAAGCTGGCCAGGCTCTCTCCCCTGACACAAGTTTTTAAACACATCTTGAAATATTAAAGATGATTCAGAAAAGTCAAAATCTTAATGTGTTCATTAAGGCTCAGTATTCAAAACAGGCAAGCAAGATATTTTTGTCAGACTGACATCAACAGCAGATTAAAAAGAAAGTTACACGGCATTAAATCATGAAACAATTAAAGGACAAAAACATAGTCATTGCCAAGTCCCAGAAAAAAAGGAAATGCCCTTTCCTATAGATTTTTGGTCTTTGTCCTCTGAGCTCACAGCAGCCCCATCACAACAGCCCCCACTCCTGCCCTGCCTGCAGGGACACAGGCAAGTGCCAGCACATGCCCCAGTCACTCGAGCGGCACGCGTGTCGTGTCGGCTGGCACCCTCACTGCTGCGCTGCCTGCTGCCAGATCGGCAGCTCTGCCTGCCTCAGCAAGGCCACTGCCTTGGCAGTCTTCCTCATTTCTCTACCTCAGGACTGCTACCCTTGTACCAAAGTTGGATAAAGCTGTTCATCAGGTTCAGAAGCTACAAGACAGAAGCATGAAACCCACCTGGTTGTTACCACCGCACAGAACAAACCATCAGAGGCGAGTTACTACCTGACAGATTGCAGTGGAGCAACGTTTGCAAGCAGAGGTTGTTTCAATTGGGTTTGGCTGTAGCTGTTGTCAGGCACAGCATGGATGAATGTGTGATGTTCTATATATTCCTAAATAACCTTGTAAAGGAGATGGGTGGTGAGGTGACAATGTTTGCTGATAATACCAGATTGTTTAAGATGGAAAACAGCTAATTATGGGAATACATACAAAACAAACTAGAAAACACCATTACACCACTGTCTGTATTCACGGTCAGATGCCAGTCAGATACGGACTAGAGCCCTTACTCCTTCCTTCGCCCATCAAAAGGCAGAGACGGCAATACAGATGATGCAAAAGGAAAGATAACAGCCTCATCACTGCAAAAGAGATTACTGAAGTGGAGTATGACAAAGGTCATTTATATCCTGAGCAATTATTCCCTGTCTCTCAAAACACCAGAACCAGGAGGCATCGAAAGATCAGACAGCACAGCTCAAAAACAACATATGCATCCTTAATCTATTAAAACAATCCAAATGCCAAAGGTTCACATGGGTTCAAAAATCAGCTAGACAGCCTCACAGCTACCACAGGCAAACACACAAGTGTTAGCTCAGAAAGCTCCTCAGCAGCAGACTGCGGCGAACCGAGCGCACACCTGGGGTAATGCACTGCTGTGTGCCTGCCCATCTGTGCACTCTTCCAGAACCAGCAGGGATGGGACCTGCTGGTCAGGACACCAAGCTGGATAGGCCTCTGGTCTCACCCAGAACATATGGTTTCTTAAGAGGCCTTACAGATGAATTTTACAGAAGAATTACAGAAGAGGTTTACAGAAGAATTCACTGGGAGGCAGCTGGTGTCTGGCTGGGATCAAGCATGATGATTGTGGCTGCTGAAAGCCAACCGAGAGCTCTAACCCTGCTCTGATACTGAACAGCCAGTTTAGTGAGCCAAACTAGCCCCAACTGTCTTCACTCTTACCTGTCCCACCACAGACCAGTACCATCTGATCTACTGCTGGAAAGCTAGTATGTTGCTGAACTATGGGTAATCATCTGAAGGTTTTCCAAAAGGATGGGGTCATCATCTGAAAGCAGAAAGTTGTTTTGTGTTTCTGCAGTGGGAGTCCTGTCTGGCCACACCTTATTTAAAGGTCAAGTGCACACCCTACAGCAATACCAGACTGCGAGCTAGCTAGTTGGGTTTTATTGCAATCCTTAACAAAACTCATTTGTTCACAAACCCAGGGCTGGCAGATGTGTCATGGTTCAGCCCCAGCTAGCAACTAAGCACCATGCAGCCACTCACTCCCTGCCCCCTCCCCAGGTGGGATTGGGGAGAGAACCGGAGGAAAAAAAGACCTTACGGGTTGAGATAAAAAGTTTAACAGGACAGCAGAGAAAGAGGAAATATAACAACAACAAAAATAATAAACAAAAACAAGTGATGCACAATGCAACAATTGCTCACCACCTGGTGATCGATGGCCCGTCCCTGAGCAGTGACTCCTGCCCACCAGCCAACTCCAATTCATACGCTGAGCATGATGTTACATGGCAGGGAATATCCCTTTGGCCAGCCTGGGTCAGCTGTGCTGGCTGTGTCCCCTCCCAGCTCCTTGCCCACCTCCCCGCTGGCAGAGCATGGGAAGCTGAAAAGTCCTTGACTTAGTACAAGCACTACAACTACTTAGCAACAACTAAAAACATCAGTGTTATCAACATTATTCTTATACTAAATTCAAAACACAGTACTATACCAGCTATTAGGAAGAAAATTAACTCTATCCCAGCTGAAACCAGGACAAGATGGAAGCCAGAGTGTCCCTGGCATCACGGGATACGCTTTACAGGTAGCCATGGCTATCACCAAAACAAGCAGCATGAGGCTCTCACCAAAATGCACATCCTCTGGAGCAAAACCATCCTTGGGTTCTGCTTAGGTGCCACCAGGACTCCTGCTCAGATATCCCTGACCCTTTACTATGCACGCATGGACACACTCACCTGCCATGCGGACAGCATACACTGAGGCTCAGAAAAGTGTCACAGCTCACCTCTGTTAGTGAGGTCAAACAACTGATGCTAGGCAAAAGGACGCCACAGGATCCTTCCTACATAGGTCTGAAATCATCCATGAAGCAGCCCTTTTGGTTTAGAAAGCAATGCAGGAGGTGCTTCAGACCACTCCTGGAGCAGATGAGGAGGTCAGGATAATCAATGGAGCCTGTGGGCACCACAGCCGAGGAGCATCAGCTGGGCTCTGGGTGTGCTGGAGCCTGGCTGGGAACAGGAGGGCATGGCCCCTTGGGGCAGCGAGGCAGCTGAGCAGCTGTGGGAGCTGAGAAAGCAAAGCTGCTTGAGGAAGTCACAGGCAGAACTGAGAAGTGTGAGCAAAGCTACATGCCTATTTCTTGGTGGCAAAAGATTACTGGAGGAGGGAGGGACCACAGCCCTGTGCTCAGCGCCCATCCCACCTCCCAGGATCTGGTGGTAGGGAAGCTATTCCTGCACCTTCAAGTGTGCTAATTTCTGTACTTACCACCACCAAAAGGAATCTGTGTGTGACTGACCCTCTAGCTGCCATCTTCCCTCTTCTTCCACTAGGTTTTAACCAACAGAACCAGATGGTACCCCAAGTTCAAAGCTGGATGTGTGGGGGGTGTACAGTGCAGGGAATGGCTCTGTAATGGGGGAGCACAGGAGTGTCTGCTGAGCTCCACCACAGGACTCACTTCACATCTGGCTCGTTGCAGCAAACCCTCAAACCTCTGCAGAGATCCACAGGCCAGAGCAGGGTCAGAGCCAGACACAAAAGGCTCCAAACAGAGCCAGACCCAGCAGAGCGAATGAAGGCCCTCAGGGTAGCACTGCTGCCTCACCACACCTTCAGCCAAACTGCAAAAGAATTAGACTCATTTATTTCACAGACTGTTTCCAGCTCAAACCACCTCATTATGGGGATTTTTTGCAATATATTGCAGACCATTATCTGACTTGTCTCCATCATGATTATAACTTGCCAAATGTTGTAGTATTAAGAGGTCATGCCCTCCACAGACACTCGTAGGTTCATATCATCCCTGTCTCTACCCTAGCTTTGTGCCAGGTAGGGTTTCTACCTTTCCTTCCACACTTCTCTCTCCAGAATCCCTCCTGCTGGCTGGAGAGCTATGGCTTATGCTTTGCTGACTGGTAATTCGCTTTCCACAGTGAGCATTGTATCTCTAAGCCAGTCTAGGGCCAGGTTTGCTCTGCAGGCCACATGACAGGGATAATCAGAGGTCAAGACAGGCCTGCTGAGAGTACAGACCCTCTGGGTAAGCAGAGAAAGGAATATATCCATGTGCCTGATCCCTCCTGGGACTGTCAGGAGAGATGTCTCCCTCCACTACAGCTGTCAAGGAAGACTGGCCATCTCAGTCCAGAGGAGGACATTCAGGAACTACATTAGTGATTATATTTATGTCCGTCACATTCATATGCATTGACCATGACAGACAAAGAAAGGCTGAGAACAAGCATATTAAAGGTGGGAGATCAGAGTCCTCTCCCAGCATGGCAGCTCCCTACCAGGGTTGACTTCGGTGCCAGATGGCTCAAGCAGTGAGGCCAACAGCAGCATGCAGAAGATCATGGTAGCAATCGTAGGCGCTGCGCAGGGTCAGATGGTTGCGACTCCTTCAAAGACAGCAGCTGCCATCTACATTTCTGAAAGACAAAGCAAAGAGAGAAGATGAGAGTCCTCCAAAGACAGGACTTCTCTGTGCTGCAGACTTGCTAATATTGCCTAACCCATCACAAGGTAATGACAATCTTCCATGCCCTCAAGAGTGTCCTGACCTCAGCCCTACTCTGACCCATCAGAGGCTTAGTGAAGAACTAACAATTGTCTGACTACCTGTACCATCTCTAAAGCTATTAATGTAATTCAGCTTTTAGGAGCTGCCATGACTACTGTACAGACATACTCTACTAACTACTCTTAAACAAGTCCAGTGCAAAGTAATCTCTCTGCCATCGATCTTTCACGTTCCTTACAATATTAACAAGTACTGAAGCTGCATCTACAACAAACCTGGATAGTCCAGCCAGGCTCCCCAAGCAGGGCTTATCCACCCAACGCACACCTCTGTCTGCACCAGCTGTCTACTCCAAGTAGCCAAGTGGGCACTCTGGAACTAGTCACACAACCTTAAGACAAACGCCTAAAACAGGGTGAAAATAATCTCTCCCTACATGTCCACATTGCTGCCAGAAGACCATGTGCACTCACACACACGAGCACACTTAATTTCCTGTTTGGAAACAAGGAAAATAGCAAAGGGCTTAAATGCTGGCAATTTCAGCGGAAAGCCATGATAACACCTAAAAGAACACAAGGTCATATCAGCAGTTATGTGAATTCTTTGTGTCTGCATTCACTACACAAAGACCCTCAGGAGGTTCCCATCCTGGAAGATAGCTTTATAGAAAGATAGGTTAGAGGCTCTGTCTCATATTGAAATGTCAGGCAAAAAGAAAACAGAACAAATCCATAAATGAAAGGTTGCCAGGACCAGAGGGTGTTTGCTCAAGAATCCTCAGAGTGGTAGTAAAAAGGCAAAATTGAATGTTAGAATTTGTTAGTAAAGGAAGAGAGGATATAAAAGGGACCATCACTATGCTAGTTCATACATGCCTGCAAGAGCATCAGATGCCATTAGCTCAAGGATTTGTAACAAAAGGCTATATTTTTTCCACCCAACATAATTAAACTGCACAAATCATAGCTGTGAGCTGCCATGGATACCAAAACAATTGGATGTATTCACAACAGAAAGATACACCACGGCTTCTTAAACCCAAAGGTAAAAGCATTGGCTCAGGAAATCCCTCACCCAGAGATCGCTGGACACCCAGAAGCTAAATCAGGGTTAGAATCACTGAGGCTTGCCCTGTTTTTATTCTCTTTCCTAAGGATTTGCTACTGGCCATTGTCCCTGCTGGATTCCATCAGAAAAGATGGCTCTGAGCCTGAAAAACAACTAAAGGCCTTCTTGGGAAACGAGCCAAACACACATGCAGGAGAGGAAACTAACGATCAGTGAATGTTGCCCAGCAGCACTGTGCCCAGCCACGCAACAATGCAAGCAACCCCAAAAAAAGACCTTAAAATTCCCAGGACCACTCCTGCTTCAGCCACCTCTTGTGCTCTGTGTCAGCACCCTGGCCAAGGCTGGGAGGGGGTGACAACAAGGTTCTGTGATTTTTCTGGCATCCTGGACAGCGAGCGAACAAAAGCAAAGTACTGGAGAGAAAAGGCAACCCACATCTCAGCAGGAGGGTCTGGCAATCAGAAGACAGGTTTCAACCAAGCACTCTCCAGCTGTATGTGCATTCGAGGTAGTCCTTCCCCCCTGAAATGGAGGGGATGTAGTGACATCCAATGCAAACACACTGATTCCCACCATCCAAGTACCATGGAGCAGAGACTTCTTGTAGCCATGCGGAGGGAGGCTTTGTAGACATTCCTATGAGCTGGTGGCTCATGGCTTAGGTGTACTCTTACACAGTGCGCCCAGGTGGCCAAGGCAGCCAACAGCATCCTGGCCTGTATCAGCAACAGCATGGCCAGCAGGAGTAGGGAAGTGATTGTGCCCCTGTACTCACTCACTGGTGAGGCCGCACCTCGAATGCTGTGTTCAGTTTTGGGCCCCTCACTACAAGAAGGACATTGAGGTGCTGGAGCGTGTCCAGAGAAGGGCAATGACACTGGTGAGGGGTCTGGAGAACAAGTCTGATGAGGAGCGGCTGAGGGAACTGGGGGTGTTCAGTCTGGAGAAGAGGAGGCTGAGGGGAGCCCTCATTGCTCTCTACAGCTACCTGAAAGGGGGTTGTGGCGAGGTGAGTGTTGGTCTCTTCTCCCAAGTAACCAGCAATAGGACGAGACGAAACGGCCTCAAGTTGCGCCAGGGGAGGTTTAGACTGGTATTAGGAAAAATTTATTTCCTGAAAGAGTGGTCAAACATTGGAACAGGCTGCCTGGGGAGGCGGTGGAGTCACCATCACTGGAGGTGTTCAAAAAACATGGCAATTGGGTACTTCGGGACATGGTTTAGGGGGCATGGTGGTGTTGGGTTGACAGTTGGACTTGATAATCTTAGGAGGTCTTTTCCAACGTTAATGATTCTATGATTCTCTTTTTACCGCAAAGTTTGAAGACAGACCTGGTGGATGTTAATCTATGCAGGTGATTTGCTAGGGTGCCCCGGAGACTCTCAGACCAGGACTCACAAAGAGAACTGCAGAGAGTTCAGCACTAGAGAAGACTCTCTTCCCACCAGACCTTAGAAAGGAAAGCGTCATGAACATTAAGGCTTTAACTTTAACCAGCTTCCTGGAGGAGATGATGAGAAACACAGCAGAGCACTGTTTGGTGGTACATGGGGTACCCTGACCATGACCCAGGTGTCTGCCCAGATCAGCTGTGCTATGTGGGTATAGCCTGGGCTAGAGGAGATCTTTCCGCTGGGTCCCCATACTGGACCAGTCACTGAACAGAGCTGCAAGTTGCTGAGGAGATCCTGGCAGGAGAACAGCAGCTTGGAACTACCTCCCAGGTGACTTCTCAGCTGGAGGTTTAAAAGCTGCCTGCTGTACTGGAGCCCTCAGATAGCAGAGGACAAGCACACATTATGGTCCACACCCTCATCACCCCCTTCAGAGCCTACCAACAGAGCCTGGCAAACCAGGAGGGGATCCGCCAAGGCACAGGCTACCTCCCACCAAAACACCCTGCGATTTCCCTCTGTAACGTGGCCAGGGCTAAGGGAAAGGATGGGGAGAAAGCACTGAAACAGCAATCATACATGGCTAGGTGAGGACCAGAGCCTGCTGTCAAAGCAAAAAAGAAATGAGAGCAACCCCAGACATCACTAAGTTTTCAAATGCCATGGCTTTCCATTTGATCCAAAAGCCCAGCAAAGAAGGATCAAAAGCAGGGAGGGAGATGCCTGCAGCAGAGCACAGGGACAAAGGAGCTCTCATGCCCTGCCACCAGCGCAGAGCTCACTGCCCAGCGAAAGGTACTAAGCTAAGACTTTGCATAAGGATTTTGTCTTTTGACAAAAGAGCAGTTGTGCTAAGTGTGTCTCATCTTCTCAAAATGACACGTAAGCAAGTCATGACAATGGCCAATGTCACAGCAATATAATAAATGCAACAAAAACAGTACCATTATCTCATTTGACCAGGTACAGACCAAACACCATAATTTAAGTGCCCATTTGCTTTAAGCAAAGCTCACGCCATGTTCTAAGTCACACTTATTGTGCTGCCACATAGCCAGTCACATCATTTGTAACTGCTTGAGTGCAGAAATCAGAATGTAAAAAATAACAAGAGGGAAGAAGGAAAGAGATGGAGGGTGGACAAGGAAAGTCACACAAAAATGCCCAAGCACCATGTCAGCTCCTGCCCCAGTACTGGAGGAAAGGTATGGGCTGTGGCAGCACAGACAGTTGTCTGTCCCACAGACAGCCAGCACCCTGTGAACCAGACGCTTCTCAGGACTTGATGGCTATGTGGAGCTCAGCACGTCACACAAAAATAGCACAGCTTGGGAGAACTGCAAGCCAAAACCAGAAGATGTGGCCATAGAGATCATCATGGCCTCCAGAAGAAAAAAAGAAAAGCTTCAGAGATGGCTCTAAAGCCTGTCTGCAGCTCTGTGCCTACAACAGCTGGCTTTGAATTTGGCCCTTGACTATAGAGCATCCAAGATGAGTAGGATGAATCCTCTCTGGATGTGTCTATCTCTACTGATGATAGAGGGAACCTAAATGGCTGGCCTGGAATAGCCTCATCATACCCAGGTGGCCACAGTTTGGCAAGACAAGTTCTCACCTTTGTACGTGGCAGTGACGAACTATTTCCAAGCTATTTCCTGCTGGGTTCAGCCCTACACAGGGACGCCAGCAGCCGGGTTCAGGCTGTGCTGGGCTTGTTCTTCCCAGCACACTTGGTTCCCAGTCTTGTACCACCAAAGCGCATGGGAGAGGTGCTGCACACAGGGAGCAAACAGTAATTTCTCAACTTCCAGTCCTCTCCAGCAGCTGTTGTTCTCTTGAACAAGGACACCAAGAGTGTTTTTCACCCCTGTCTCATAATTTAGAGGGGCCTCAGATCCACTCAGGAGTTCGCACTGCCAGAATTCGCTGTTTGAAGAACTACTGATACTGATTTCTGCTGAGTCTAAAATCTCAGCTAGTAGTAGACTGATTTCCAAACTGCCCATTTCCAAGTGCTAGAACACACTGGAAGGTACTACTAAACACAAGCCTCTGTACAAACTGCTTGGAAATCATCTCCCTAATGATTTTGTCTGGGTAGACGGCTCAACGCTTCTCTCTGTAGCTCTTTCAGCTGCATTAGAGTCCCTTGCTGTACTCACACCTTTCTTCCCAACCTGCCCATGCACACACAGAAAGTGCCAAAACTACAGCAGAAGCCCAAACCAGGATTAGCAACATCCTCACAGAGGCAAGAAAGTGTTAAACTCCGTTCTCAGGACTGAATGGATCAAGTTGCTAATTGCTAACAGCTGGCTGCAGGAGAATAAAATCCTGTTACAATCATTGTGAGTGGAAAAAAAAAAGTCTACTTGCTGAAAAACTCACTGAGAAATGCAAAAGAGGGCAGTTTTTCCCAATATACCCAGCAGATACCATGTCTAAAAAGCCAATCCATCTCTCCGCAGAGAAACTGCTCACTGGGAACCACTGCTATCCCCAGCACAGCACGAGGCCTGTGAGCAAAAGCGCTGGGCACAGTGGGTGCAGGAGGGAGCTATTCTTTAGTGATGTGCATGAAGAAGGTGGGACTTGGAGCTCCTCCAGGTACTGTTCTCCCTCCAGAGATCCGTTACAGAGGTCTGGCATGTTTGCAAGCCTCTCCAGATCCCAACTGAAACAGGCATTTGTTTTAACTGGTTCCTTCGCAGATCATTACCTCAGAGTGGAACCTTAGGGTTTGCTGCAGGAATCCCATTACAGATGCCCAGTACTGTGCCAAGAAACTCCACGGTCAGGATCAAGACTCATAGCTGTGTGTATGATGCACTCTGTATGTATTACAAGAGGATTTATGCTAAATCAAAGTATCCTCAGAAGAGGTTCAGGAACAGTCAGGAGGCTTGGATGGTATCTCCTAGCATTCCTAAAGGCATTCAAGGAAGAAACAGCAAAGCTACTAATTGGGACAGTATCTGAAGCCTGAAGAGAGGGTGTAAAGTGTGATTACCATTTTCATGGCTCCAATACGATGGTGGAACATTTCTCTTTGGCTCAGAATTAATCTGAGATACCCTAAACCCAGCAGTCTTCCTCTGGAGCACACACAGCCCATGCAGCTCCGGTTTGGACCAAACAGAATTTGCTGATGAAAATGCTTAGCCAAAAGCATTCTGATGACTTCTTCAAAAGTTTTGCTTAGATTACAATGCAAATACTTCTTGCTGCTGGTATCAATTTTGGTTTTTCAAGAGGGCTTTTAAGCCCCAGTCAACTCCTCTGTATACATTCCTATTTACCATTAACAATTACCTTTGCAACTCGGCTAGCATCACACTAAGAGTGTGTGGGGACAACCATCTTCAGGAAAGGCAGTATCTTCTAATGAAACCAGCTGCCCTAAGATTGGAAAAAGCAGACCAGGGCTGCTGGCCTGAGAAGATGGCCACCCACTCCAGCAGAGCCACTGGAAGGTGAATGGATGAGACCAGTATCAGGACAGGCATGCCACATGTGCAGGAGCTCCGCAAGAAGGCAACAAGTTTTCCCTTAGGTAAACTCAAGAGTGCAGTCTCTGTGCTCATCCCCAGAGTCAACCAACCAGGCAGCATGGGGAGAGGTCTCTGCACGACACGTGCAAACAGTGACACCAAAAAGCAACACGCCAGACAGTAACAGGGGAGCTGGGCAAGCCCAGCAAGATCCTGGCACAAAGCGTGAGGCTGCAACAGATCTTGGGTATAGGCACCCAGAGAGATAATCAGAAGGAGCAAAAGCCCATGGCAATGTTGGGAATGTGGTGGGGGATGTGGGGCAGGAACAGTGACACCAGAGTGATGTCCAGAGCAGTAACAAGACTGGACAGATAAAAGGAACCAGATTTTAGGTGAAAGGGTTGGGTTAATCAAGATGCATTTGAGATGTAAGACACAGCAATGGGAAAAGTGAGACAGGAATAGGCTCCAGTATGATCTTTGAGGTGGCATTAGGAGACCTGCCACCACAAAAGACGCAAAATAAGAACATGCAGGGCTAAGAAAAGGACCACAATATTCAGGAGTGGCTCTTGGGGACAGGGACACCACAGACCTGGGTCTGCGGCAGTGGCAGACGAACAGGAACATCGAGGTCTGCCTGTACTTTGTGGTCACCCTCTTGAAGGGTGGGTGATAGAACTGCCCTGAGGCTGAGGAGAGTTTGAATCTTGTTTTCCATGTGGCAGCCAAACATCTGATGGGTCTATTATAAAAAAAGTGACACCTCTCTCTTGCTAGATTTTAGAAGAAAAACAGCACTCCAGTCACCCATGACACAACCATTTAACACTGGGAGAGAGTTCAGCCCATGGACTCAAACATGAAGCAGTGCCCTACCCCAGAGAGAGGTGCTGGTGTTTTTTGCAAAAGAGTTGGAGACCCACAAATCCCCCAGCATTTCCCATTGCCTGTTGGCCAGTCCCACAGGAGTGGAGTGTCCTTGGTTTGTGAAACTGCACAGACCACTTTTGTCACAAAACCAGACTTAGGGATAAATTAACAGATGTAATTTAATCCAAAGCAACCAGGCCAAAAGTAGAAACCATTAGAAAGGCAAAGCCAAAGATGAGGAAATGCAAATTCATTGTACTAACAATGGGCGGTTCTTAGGTCAGCTAATCCGAAAACACAGCTACCCTTCCCCATGGACCCTAGGGTGAGGGTACCCTGTGCTTATCTGAACTGAGGAAGCTGGAAATACTTCCCACGACCTGGGCGGACACACCAGGCGGGCTGCGACTCCACACGGGACATGAACGCACGCCAGCCCCCAGGAACCCTAAACCCAGCAGAAGGGGCAGCGGGACCGCTGTGCACTCCAGCAAGCCCTCCAAAGCACAGGTCTCCCCAGCTGAGGGGCAGCCTCCAGGCTCCGGTCCTGCTGTTTCTGTATGACAGAAGTGACAGGAGAACAGAAGACACTCACAAACAAAAAGTTCCAATTACCTCCTTCCCCAAGCAGGAGTGATCACTGTCCCTTACCAGCACTTCCTTCCCATGCAGAACAGGCACCAGAGAGCACCTGGCACATTGACATTTTCACTCTATTCCTTACACAGGCATCTCCAGCCTTTTTTTTTTTTTTTTTTTTTTTTTGGAGGAGGCTGCTTACTTTTTTTTTTTTAAACTATCCTTAAAACTTATCAACTACAAGTTAGCAATAGTCCTCTCAAGACCTACAATCTTCCACTGCGAGAGTCTCGCATAGCAACCACATATATGACATGTTAACCACACAGATGACAGATGGAGTATTAAGAGCACTCAATCTAAACCACCTTCCTCCCTCCCCATTCTCAAGGGGCTCCACCATAACCTTTTACTTAACTGTACTCAAACTTGCATTCAGAAGGAGATCAAGTTACTGAGTTGCAGACTTATTCAGGCTGGAGGAGATCCTCAGGAGAGCATCTAATCCCACCTCCTGCTCAAAGCGGGGTTAGCACCAATTTCAGAGCAGCCTGAGCAGGACTTTGTCCAGCTGGGTCTTAAAAACCTCTAAGGATGGAGACTCCCGCACCTCACCGGACAATGTCCTCCACTGCTTGACTGTCCACAGAGGGAAAACTTCACCCCTCCTTATGCCAAGGCAGAACCTCCCACTATTTCAGTCGGTGATCACTGTCACACAGTGATCCTCCTGCTACACACCTCAATAAAACGCCTTTTTCTGTCCTCTTGATACTCTGCTCTTAGGTATCCCAAAGCCTTCTCTTGTTCCAACTAAACCACCCTGGCTCCATCAACCCCCTCAGTGAAGACATATTTCAGTATTAAGTTACTTCATATTTTCTCCCAGGTCACCACTCGTAAGATCGAGGCCCCATCCAGGCAGTGGGACAGCTCTGGTCGCATTTTGCTATGAATCCCGCTGGTTTCTTCATGGGCAAACTAGGGAATAACCAAGTTTGTCCCATACTGATGCCAGAGCATGGCTGGAGCACTACTCCATGGCCCTCTGTTTAGGGACTGTGTGGATCACATTCCCAGCAGTAACTATTTTTGAGAAGTATCAGGTGGCACTTGCTAAATCAACTTATTCAACATAGCAGAATGGAAACCGAGATACAGCCACCTTAGCACAGCGAGAGGGCAGTGACCCATTACACTAACAGCAAATAAAGACCAGATACCACCAAAACTGCTTAGGAGGGTGTTTCTCAGCCCAGAGCCCACCAGCTACCAGCAGTGGTGAAGCACGTTAGTACAGCACGAATGATATGCCAGAAATCAGACCCTGCCCAGGGCAAGGGGGACCTGCTTTCACCGCTCTGCCCAGGAGCTGCCCCAGGGACCCCCCACGCTCCTGCTCCCAAAGCAGAGCCTCTTCTGCCTGCCGGGAGCAGCAGCATTTGGTCAACAGCAGGGAACTCAGTTAGGATCCAGGTATATGATGTCAATGCAGTTACTTTTGGCAACCAGTACAGGAATCTCATTAAAAACCACAATCTGAACACTTTTCGGACGTGATCTGCTTTCCATCAGAGCACACGGATCACTGAGCATGTTCTTTCTTTAATTTGACATCGATTTACTAATGCACCAGCTTCCCCAGATCTCGCTCTGGAGGGAGGTTAGTCTCAACTGCCTGCTGGTTACCTGCCCCTGCTCTATTTTAAAACATTGCCACAGCATTTAGGTTTTCCCAAACTTTTGGAACTCCTTTCGTCTTCCTGGATTTATTACACATGAGCAGCCAGGATTCAGAAAGCCGCTTCGCCAATTTGTTTAAAACAAACAGGTTCCAATCTTTCTCAAGTTTCAAAGACATTAAAATCTTATCTTGTGTTTAACACCCTCCCTCGTTACCAGTGCAACAGAAGGTTTTTCACTGTCCTCCTAAAGCAGAGTACATCAGCCAGCTTCTCCTCAAACACAGGAAATGTTTTACTTCTTGCTATTGTTACTAGCAATCAGTTGGATTTTTTTTAACCTTTCACAACATTATAAACACCACTGATTAAGTTTATTTTATTATACAGATATTAAAATATTTCTCGCTGCCCTGAGATACATTTGCTATGCTTTTTCAGTCACCTTTAGCTTTCCTTATTAATTGCCAACCTTCCAAAATATCTGCTTTACAGTAACAGCTACTTATCTACAACCTTTTTTGCAAACTGGTCCTAATGGATTCTTTTTAAAAGATAAAATATGATTACTGGGAGACACTCTTTGCAAAACCAGAAGGGAAGCAAAGTTGCACACAGCAGCACATAGTACCCAGCACCAAGCTGAGAAGCCGCTAGTTTTTACAAGGGTGGAAGCCAAACTAAGAGATGGTTCAGTGAAAAAATCAAACCAGAAGCACTATTTTGGAACATCTACTAATTTAGCTGGCAATCTAGTTTCCATCAAACCACTGCAGAAGTGCTGATACTACCACTAGCTACATTTTGAGTTTTGTAAAATGTCTCTTTGTATTCATAAAACAAAAATTCAGTGCACCTGGCACTGGCACACGGACCTTGTCCTTAGCTCGAGGAGCACTCCTGGCTCTACTGTAATCTTACCAAAAACGTGTTTATAAATGTGAAGAGCAAGCTATGCCATGCATCTACACAGCGATAACAAACTGCAGGAAGCTTTTCCAACATCAGAAAGAAGAAAATGTTATCACAATCACTTACTGATTGAAATAACTCCAAACACCAAAATGCAGCAAACCCAAGGAGTTACTGCAGTTCCACAGCACGCTGGCCTTAACCAGAGGGGACAAGCCAGGTTGTCCCCTCAGGGGGTATCATCTCTTCAGAGGCTGAGCAGAATGTGCATCACTGCACACAACCCAGAAAGCAACGGCTGGGTACACACAGCTGTTACCTTCTGCTCGAGCAAACCTCGTTTACTACACAAAGTGGTTTTAAAGTCTAATTTATGAAGGGTCTGGCAAAGATGGGAGCAGCGAGTGGCAACACCTACAGATCCGCTGAAATTCCTGCATGAAGCCTGGAGACTCCAGTGAGGATTTCCAGGAAGGTCTAACCATGTTCTGCTAGGTTTACTATTTACTAGTACAACTCTACAAGATAAAATTTAACTGCTCACATAGAGAGATGAAATTTCAATTAACTAAACATTCCAGCAAAATACCTAGCATGACTGTAGACAGTTCAGAGAAGATCTTTGCTTACTACAATGTATTTCAGGCAATCAAACCAAATGGTTTGCTTATAAACAAAGGAAAAGACAAGAACACTGCAAAAGCTCTAACAGCACTTCACAGCTACGGAAAGCCAGACAGCAGATTCTGATCAAATTTTCTCAAGACAGACCAGAAACAGGAGCCCACAGAGAAGTAATAAGATTTAGCAATTATGCAGGGAAGGCAGGTAGCTACAGGAAAATCCTGGGATTGTCTGAGGCAAAGAGGAGAGAAACAGGAGAGATAAGGGAGAAATAAAGAAATATGGAAAGTAATGATGCATAGACCAAAGAAAGGATCCCGTTTACCTCTTTTTCCATATTGAAAATGAACTGAAATTAAAAAACAACAAATTAAAACTGAGGAAATTAAATTCCACGGCATACCATGCACATTAAACCTCTGGGACATACTGCCACAGAGCAATGTGGGAGCAATTAAATAAAATATTGGAAGTGGATCTACATAATAAGAACATCTGCAATTCCATTAGCAGAGTAAAAGAAAGAGTACACTGGATATAAATGTTCATCCAGCCACGCATAAGCAAACCAGTAATTAATGTGACCAGAAAGTTATCTCCTATACAGGCAGGTTATTCCACATTTGCCTGCGTTCAAGCTCTTGGGCTTTCATGTGCAATGTGCCAAGCAGCCGCTGGCTGAGATAAGATGGGTGCCTGAGTAGGTGGGCTGTGATCTAACCCAGTTTGGCAAGCTTCATGACTGTGTATAGAGATCATGTTTCAGTTTTCAGCGACTTATTGTGCAGCTTCTCAAAAAGAGAAACAACACTACCCACCTTTTTTTTTTTTTTTTAAGCAGAGATTATCCTCTCTGACACAAAAAGGGCAGATGAAATTTCAGCCAAACCTATTAAACAAATACATGCAGAGGAGAAAGCGACCCTGAAACGCTCCAGTGGAAATGCAGCTATTTTGGAAAGTTCCCAGCACCTGAAAAAAGGGGTTTACTGGGGAAATAATCAGATTTTTATCAGGAGGGGCTGCTACTGGAGAGTTGCATGGTTAACCCTAACAACAAGGATTCTCAGGAGCAGCTTGCTGCATATTCATACTCCTGTGTTTTAGGCTAAATGTGAGTCTGAGAAAGTTTGACAATGACAAAAATTGCAGTAGGTGCATCAGGAGTGGACAGGGAGGTCTGCATCTCCTCGGGAGAAGAGGTGAGCGAACGCAGGTGATACACAGCCTCAAGACTCGCGCAGGGCAGGAGCTGCCCGGACTCAGAAGGCCGGAGTCGCACCCTGTCTTCGCCCCCCCCGCCGCTTTACCACCGTCCACAAGCAACTCCCGCCGCTTTCCCACCGTCCACAAGCAACTTGCTGCCAGCCCCAGTTTTTGCGTATCTGACTCAGCCCTAGCCCTGAAGCATTTCAGGCAAGCACATCTGACAGAGCTCAAACACCACGGACTTTGCGGGAGAGCCACATCCCCAGAAACCACTTCTGTCCAGGAGAACACAACCAGCTAGCTTCACATTTCTACCCAACAAAAGATCCTGCGGGCCCCAGAGGGCCCCGGGCACGCAACGCTGCGGGAATACCCACGAGCTGTGAACCCTCCCGCAGCTGCGGGAGGAAAACCAGGGCGCAGAGAGCCGCCCTCTCCCTCCCAGGCCCGGGTGGAAAGCCTTCACCTCCCAGCGCTGCCACCTCTACAAACCCCTCTCCATTTCCAGCAAGTCTCCAAAAGCGTTTGTGCTTTATCCAACACCAGAAACACGCGGGGGGAA